>NW_017275337.1:1196981-1241701 GCF_001594065.2 Cyphomyrmex costatus | reverse complement strand
AATTATAAATTATATATTATTTTATATAAAATGATATTATTCAATGTCGCAGTTAATTTTAAAAGTAAAAATTTTACGATAAAAAGATATTAAATATATATTGCATGATAATTTAAAAAAAAAACTACAAATTAATAAATTGACTAAAAATATGTATTAATTTTTTTAATACACACTTTTAACAAAAAGTACATTTAACAAAAAATTGAAAGTTCTTCTGGAAAATTATTTATTTATATATATATTTGTAACTAGAAAATTTGTTTCTGTTTTTCTTTTAAAAATTGCGATGTTTGAAGTGTTCATAAATAGGCAATCATACAAGAAGGCAATATGAAAATGATATTGTTTAATCGAATATGAAAGAGAGAGGGTAGTCTTTGCATGCTAGGTGAAATTATGCCAACGTGATACTGTGAAAGTATAGATCACAGTTTTAACAAATCGATTCATGACACTTACGTCCAACCTTGACATTGCACTGCAGACTCTAAACATGCGCGATATCTTTCTCTCTCACATACACACACATACACACAGGTGTATCAATGTATGTATATTGCCTCTTTCCACTTTTAACCCGATTAAATTAAGGTTCCTGAAAGCGATCGACGGAAAGTTATAGCTATCTATCGTGTTGATAAAATCTGATCAATAAAAGGATTATATATATGGATACGATATAACTACATCTATTGATTATTTGTAAATAATATATAATTACGCAATTACGTATAAATTATAAACATTATAAATATATTTATAAAAACTTTTTTTCGCACATGAACGAAATAGATCATAATAAAAGAATATACATATATAAATAATAAATAACTCTCTCAAAATTTTCTTTGGAGTGAAATTTTATTTTAAAAGAGTAAAAATTCAGCTAGTTTAAAAAAAAATAGCTTAATTTTCAATTTTTAAAACTGAAACTTTTTTTCTAAAAGTTTTATTTTACGCATCATATATAAATTGTTTTATAAATGGAAAATTATCCATATAATAACTTGATAAATCTGAAATAATTAGAATTATTTCCATATGCTATTTTTTTTATCTTAGATCGGCACTCTCATCCCTTCTCGTTATTACATCCGACACCGATTCGTTCCCTGTCGGAAGTTCGACGACTTCATCGATCGGCTGATGACAGCGTGCAGCTCATGTCGAACGAATAAACTACGCAAGGATATTGAATCCTGATTGAAACAATTTCTAACGACTAAAGGATATCGATTCTGACGAATATCCGTCGAGAACTGCGATTACTGACAAGTCGAAGAAAATTTCGTTCGTGTAAACGAAATTTATGATCAGTTTCAAACAAGGTTTGTCCTGATCAAGAAGGTTGACATAAGAGAGAAATGAAGGATCAAGATTCTTACGTACAGGTATCCAATAATTGGTCAAATTGAAATTACGATGCGTTTGAAGTGGATGTGATAGAAGATTACAGAGCGATTAATGATGATTAATCGTACAGAGTGATTAATAATTTTTATTAAGAAAGTAAAAGAACGCGTATGTTGAAAAAATAACGATTTTATCGTTTTGAATTTTAATAGTTTATCAAAAATGAGAAATATTTCCTTTTCTATAAATTAAAAATTATTTTTTCCAAAAACTTTATAAAATATATATTTTTTTATAAAATAACTTTTATTTTCGTCAATTGATCTAAATGATTCTAATCATTTGATGTTAATAATTTTTTTATATATCATTTGTAGTCATGGTCGCGTGTTTTATTTAATAGGCCTATATTTTTTTAAACAAAACCATTTAATAAAAAATCGAAGTACAGCATCGACGTTTTCCACGATTATTTTACTTTTAATTAGATATTAAATACCAGCACATTAATATATCATATTGTTTATTTGTATTTGTGTTGAATAACTATAACATCAATTATGTATACTTATAGGTATTATCCGGAATAAGTATTCATTTTTTAACTTTTTGAGAATATGCCAAAAATTGAGGAGTCTAACAGCTAAAAGATATTAGAAACATCTTATATATGCTAATTTACAGATTTTAAGAATTGCACTATTGCATAATGATTATCAGGCTAACGACAAATATTATCTCTGCTAAATCGTCAGTCGAAATTATTAAATATATTATATTTAACGTACTATATTTTCAAGCTTTAAATTTATATAATTTGGACGTGCAATTATATCTTTAAACTTTGTTTTTTAAAGAGCAATATACCGTTATGTAACATTCGTTAAAGCACAAAAGGGTTAAAATAATTATTAAATTATTACGATATTATCGGAATTTGTTGTTATTACGATAGTTATTGTTGAGGCACAGTCTGTAATTATTCGTGCAATTTAGATGTCTATTTTATGTAGCCGTTTTAGAAATATTTCACATTTACTTGTAATTTTTCTACTACTGAATATTAATTGATAAATCTCGATCAATTGTTATTATGCTAACAGAAATATTTTTGTCAGCATCGTTATATGTATATATATACTATATAAAAATTTTTTGTTTTAACTAATTGCGAGAAAATTATAAGCACAAAATACATAACAGTTTTTCCATCAAAATGCACTTTTAACGACGATTTCAGAAGGAATAATTTAACTAATACACACACACATGACGATTGATAATTCCAAAGATAATGCTGACGATGCGCCAAATATACAGGCCTGAATGCATCAATTTTCCTTAAATTAGATAAATACATGAATAGTCGTAAGATCTTTTTTATAGAGTAAAACATCAGATTTGTTGATAACGATTTACTTCCGATATTGAAAGTAATATTTCTTTTAACGATAAAAACAGTTGTCAATAAATTTTCAACGAAATCATAAATCACCTGTTTGTTCTTTTCTTTTTGAAATAACGATTTTTTGTAGACAACGTTTAGAGAGCACAAAGAATCTGACGTGCTTTAACTTTTGTATTATTATTGTATTATAAATTATATAAAACGATATTTACAATTGTAAATTATATAAAACAAATTTGAATCTTATATAAAAATAAAATATTCCGTAAAAATTAATTAAAATTCTTATATAAATTGTTGCAGTTAAAATGTCAATTAACTTTTGGAATCTTGGACATTGAATGTCCAATCTATTGACATATTTATAGTTATAAAAAATTAAATATTAACTTAATATATCTACATATATTTACATAAAAAGATATAATAATAAATTTTATTGAAATTATTTTTTATTTACATAAATTGTTATAAAGAAAAGTAGAATATCTAATTTTTAAAATTATTTAAATATTTTTTTATTTTTAATATTTCCTATATGCATCAATTGCATACTAAAAATTTATTTCTAATTTTTTATTAAAATCAACATTCGAGCACGTCAGTTTCTTTTATATATTTTTTATAAATTTCTTGAAAAATGATACGGTTTTTTCTGATAAGTTTATATATTATAGTAGGAACGTGGGTGGCCAACCGAACGTAGTAGAATCTATAATATTTATCACGCAGACATAACTTTAATACTAACAATTAAAATTTATACATATTCATCTCTCATCCCATGTATAAAATTCATATAAACCAATTGTTAGGTCAACTCCAAACTCATTAATGTAAAATAATTCTATATTAAAAATAGGAATGGACTTCTTTACAAAGGTATCTAATAAATATGTATGTCTTGGTTGCGGCCACCCGGTTGCGTCGGAAATGATCGGCGCAATTTTAGCAGGGTTTATATACGAATTTTGGGGAAAAACCAGTAGTGGAGTAGAAAATTTATTATTATATCAAATTAGAGAGTCCAAAATCGACTTGGCCATTGAGAATTGAGATTAATTATATTATAATTGTACTTAGATCTTATATAAGCGTTAGAGTCTGAAAGCGTTCGCGCTCAAAGCAAAAGCACAAAAATGCGATACGCTGATAAAAAATGGAGACAAGATACTATAGAGACTTATTTAATCTAATCGAGTGTAATATATGGATTTCACGTGGGATGCATGTCCATGAACATATAACGTGTTCGGAGCAAAAGTGGACAACGGATCACAGTTGTTTCTTATTGAATATTTATTTACATATACATATATTCTTTTTTTAAGAAACTATCTTAGGACATTTTTAGTAAATTTTTGTAATCCAGTAACGTATTCCTATTAGATTTTTTAAATGTTACGATGTAAATTCAAGTTTTTTTTTACGAATAAGTATACTTAGACAAGAAATGCTTATATATTAATCAAGAAACGATTGTGAATATCCGTATGTCCGGAAGTTGCAAAGGTCATTTTGAATACATGTAACCTTAAATGAATTTATAATTTAAATGCGGTTTTACGTTTAAAATGCAATATACAAGTCATGGTTTTAATTACACACATTTCTTTCTTTGAAAAATTATGTAATGTAATAAAGAATTACTGTTTAGAAAAATTCTATATAGAACTTGAGGCAATAAAAAATAATTAATGTTTTGAGGATCTATGAACATTATTTTGGATTAATTTAAAAAAATTTATATTATCAATAAGTTGGTACTGTAAAAAATTCAACACATCAGTGACCCAATGATACAAAGAATCCGCTTGAATATGCAGATTCAAGATAAACCTTGAGAACAGAAGATATTATAACTGATTTTTTAATAGCCAAAATGCCGCAAGGTTTTATCTTACCATGTAACGGCCTACAAACCGTGAAGGCAATGAATACTAATGATAAATGAACACAGGAAGAACGATTATGTTGAACTATCTAAAAATATAAATAAATACAGATTTAAAAATAATTATGTGTTGGACCATCAAAATAATTATTATTTCAATTGAACGCTAGTTGCTGGAATGTCGAAACTTTTTGTAGCATTTTTATTATTATTGTACTTTGAACGACATATATATATATATATATAAATTTTAATGATCCAATATATTTATTTTCAGATTTGTATTTAGTTGAATGTGTAGATATTTCCGCAAAACTATTTTCTCCGTGACCATTTTTACTGAATATTTTTACTTCGAAAAACTATAAAGATTTTAGATACATATCCACAATTTTGTTATAAATAATACGAGTATATTTCTTAAGCTCTAAATAAGGAAAAAGGAGAGAACTTTTATGCATGACTTAATTTAAAATATTTTGCATTTTGTAAAATTTTCATTACATACGTATATGAGGTTTCTTATGTAAAATCTCATAATAATCCATGTAGCCATATTTTTATGATAAATTAATTAAAGAGATTGTTATCAATTAAATATTGACATATGCAGTTATTAAAATTTTATTTATCTTCGCAATTATTAATCACATATTGATTTGTGTGCAAAAATTAATAGAAAAATAAAAAAATGAAAAATGATCATAATTGAATAAAGTATTTAGAAAATACAATTTAGAAATAAAAAGAAACTTATTTAAGATATGTTTTAAAACAAATTACAAAATGGTAATAATAATAATAATAATAATAATTACTATTGAATTTTCATTTGCCATCTTTAAATTCTATATGAATATCTCGTATATGTATATGTATTTCGCTATTCGTTTTTGCGAGAAAATCGGGAGAGGTCGTGGTTAATACTATTAGCATACTTGAGTGGGTGTACTAATGAGACATGGAATGTCCAACGCGCACAAACACATACACACATGATATCGGACACTTATTACAAAGTATGCGTTTCGCGATCTCTAGAGATATGTTTGTTGTTTTCTAATAAAAAATGAAATATATTTGTGTTACTGTAAATGTAATACTACATCGTGTAAATAATCATTGCTTCCTGCTTCTTTATAACAATCTAACCTTTTCTAATAATTATTAGTCATTTTAATAATTTTAGTAATATTTTATATATTAAAAATGAAAGAAAGAGAGGGAAAAATGATGATAGAAATTGTACACAATTATACAAGATTTTTATTTTAATTTATATTTGTATCATTTAATATTCATTATTTGTTGTAATATGATTGAATTGTTTAAAATATAACATTTATAATGTGTTTATGGTATTATTGACATCTATATAAAGTATGATAACTATAATAAGAAAGTAAAATAATAATAAAAGCTTCAAAACGTTATTAAGTAATAAGTATACGCATTACTATAAATTTTTTCAATTTTATTATTTTGTACTCTAATAATTTTTAATTTTCATTTTTATATAAAATAAAACCAATTGTGTGTTGTGGAAAAAATAAGAAAAACCATCACATGCAAGAAAAAGCCTGTTTTCTGAAGCTGAACATTATTGTATATTTTTGAAAATTAAAGTGAGATGATAATTTGGGGCGAAAGTATAAAAGTAGGAATAAAAAACAGATCTAATAGTTCAACTGAAAAGAATAATTCTGGAATACACAGTTCTATAGAAAACTGACTATACCGACCGTAGAAACGCTAGTTCTCTTAGTGGACAATTCCAATCACAGCACTGAAGTCACGTGACGTTCTCGCTTCTCGGAACATGGTACACGTATATATGTATACATATTGTATAACTGATAAAACAGTTCACCTGCACGTGTGAGTGAGTTGAGGAATATTGAAAAAGATTTGTCATACTTATTATCTTCGAGTACGGAGTAGTCGAGTGTCGAGATAAGATCAACATAGAAGAAAAAAAAGGTACGTGGCCCCTGAATCGTAAAAAAAAAAATAACAAGTTATATTTGACGATTATTAACGTTTTTTCACTATACTTGCAACTACCGGCAAATGTTTAACATGAAAATTTATTTTAATCATGTGTCGCTATGATTACAGTCGAAATGATAGCGCTTTTGAAAGAATTGGCTGTTGAGCTGTATGATAAACAAGCTGTGAAATTCGGAGAGTTTAAGACGAAAATTGGCCTAACAACACCGGTATATTTTGATCTACGTGTCGTAATTTCTCATCCAAAATTAATGGTAAGCATTTTGATTTAAATGTCGTTTCTCTACCAGTGTGGATTATCTTTAATCATGTTTAAATTTACTCCTCATATTTTTCTAATTTTTAGAACTAGAAAAAGAAGAAAGATAAATTAAATCGATGTCAAAGTTATTCTACATTAGTAGAAATAAATGGTAATTAACTGTTATTAAGTAATAGTACCTTTTTTAACATAGATGAAAATATTAAAAAATTAAAGACAATAGATTATACAATCAGAAATTTTGTTGTAAGTTCTGTCAATTCAGTTAATTACAGATTAGTAGCATTTGGTCTTATGTGTCACACACATAGTGTATATGTTATTATTATTAATTTTTTTATTGTAGTTGAAATTGGCAAAAGCTCTGTGGACACTGGTGGATGATCCTACAAAAGTATCCCGAATTTGTGGTGTTCCATATACCGCATTACCATTAGCTACTCTGATATCAGTAGAAGAGAAAATTCCTATGTTAATGAAGAGAAAAGAGGCAAAGTCATATGGCACAAAGAAGTTAATTGAGGGTATTTTCTTACCTGGTGAAAACTGTGTCATCATTGAGGATGTCATCACGAGTGGTAGCAGTATTTTAGAAACTGTCGATGTCTTGAAGAAGGAAAATTTAAATGTGACAGAAGCTTATGTACTAATCGATAGGGAGCAGGGTGGCAAAAAAAATCTTGAATATCATCAGATTAAAGTTAAGAGTTTATTCGTAATTACGCAGCTTATGAAGTATCTCCTGGAGGCTGGAAAGATCACGCCTGAAATAGTCAAAGATGTTGATAATTACTTAGCAGCAAATTGTGCACCAAGCATTTCCGTTCAAGGTAAATTATTTGTAATATACATTTTATAACTTATTTGTATATTACTATTTTTCAATTTATGACTTATATGCTTATGCATATAGTATAGTAGAACTCTATCTGCATTCCATTTATATGAACAAGTTCCAAATATCTCACAATCAGTTCCAAATATACAAACTTGTACCTGAAATGTTATTCTAGAACTATGGTGCCAGATAATAAGAACTCAACTTGCTCAATCTGCTCCTATTTTCTGAACGTCAATTTGTACTATTGAAACTAATATAAATTGATAAAGAGAAAAGCTAATGAATCTTATTTGTCCAAACCATGATTATCAGACATTCTTTCTTATCCTTCGACAGATGTTCAGATAAGAGTTTTATTGTAAATATGTATTAATAGGTGTATGTGTATATAAATTAATATCTGTTGCTTACAGATGTGCCAGATGACAGATTGAAACTACCGTATAGTAAACGCGCAAAGTTAACAACAAATCCATTGGCTTCAAAACTATTGGAGCTAATGGAATTAAAACAAACGAATCTCTGTTTGGCAGCAGACCTAACAAAAATAAATGTGATTTTGGAATTAGCAAACGTAGCAGGACCTTATATCGCCGTGCTGAAAATTCACGTAGATATCATAGAGGACTTCAACGAAAATTTTATTCCTCGTCTTAAAGAATTAGCGAAGCAGCATAAATTTTTATTGATGGAGGATCGCAAGTTTAGCGATATCGGTAACACTGTATCGTTACAATACAGACACGGCTTTTATAAGATAGCCGAATGGGCCGATTTGATTACAGTACATCCGGTATCAGGTGCATCTGTCGTTGACGCACTGAAGAAAAGTTTAGATAATATCACTGAACCACGTGGCATTTTCTTAGTCGCCGAGATGTCATGCGAAGGTGCATTGACCACCGGTGATTATTTAAAGAATGCAGTTTTAATGGCAGAGGAAGCCTCCGATTTAGTAGTAGGATTCGTATGCCAATCCAATCTGTCGGCACAACCCGGACTACTTCAGTTGACACCTGGTGTCAATCTTACCAAAAGTGTAGATGGGCTAGGCCAGCAATATAATGATCCGAAATCAGTTATTAATGCTGGTGCTGATTTGGCAGTTGTTGGTAGGGGTATCACAGAGGCGCGTAACGGTTATCTGAAAGCCATTTTAGAATACAAAAAAGAACTTTGGAATGCGTACGAAGAACGAATAAAGGCATCCAATACGTAATAGTGTATTATATTGTATATACTATAATTGATGTATTATTCACAAATTATTTTTGTACAATCTATCCTGTTCCAGTTTTTTGCGTAGTTATATTAATATTTTAGATGTTACAAAGATCTTTGCAACTCAGTTTTTAAGAATGTTCCTATTTAAAAATAAAATAAAAATATAGTGACATTGTTTAAAAACAATAAAGAAGATTTAAAATAATAAACAATTATATATATGTACATACATACATTATATACAATTTTTTTTGTTATGCATACTGATTATATATACTGTACTGAATGCAACATAATTTAGATCATATTAAAGTAATACAGAAAATTTTAAAACAATACACACATTGCCTAAGCAATTATATATTTATTATAATACGCTAATAAAATAACAATATTTGATCGAATTTTATCGACTAGAGAAAATTCTTTTATAATTTTCATATAACTTTTATATATATGTATATATACACACAGAATAACAAAGCAATAATATGCGCTGTGAAAGATATACGCAAGCTTTTTAATCGATTTAATATTATCAAATATATAAGATACATTATTAATCATCGAACTGTGCATAATTTCACAGAAGTTACTACTTCTTAGTAACTAAGAAGTGTTATTTTTGTATGAAATATATATATACATCTACATGAAGCATTAATTGGTTGTCTTTTTTTCTATTCTGTGATAGATTTTTTTACAGGCTTGTAAGGTAAGATTCTTTTTCTTCCTTTTTTGAATAGCTATAAATTATGATGTTCAAATAAGTTCAATCGTTGTTGAGCGCATAGAATATATAATATACATTCTGAAGTTGCTTTATTAAACGAAATCCCTTATATTACATGTGATATGTATTGCTTCCTCACCATTCACGTTCTGACATACTACAGTGTCTGAATAATTCATATTTTTAAAAATTAAAAGAAACCCGCACACGCAGTAGCGTCTCGCAGAGTGTGCCAAAACGCAGTGTATGTTCGAAAATATTAAACAAATTCTTAGCATTACATACGCGTTTGTATGTATCGCTTTCTTTTTACCCACAGCTTGACATACACTGCAATTCCCTCTGAAAATTTCGAAAAATTAAAATATACATGCAGTGGTATCTCAGAGAGTGCGCCAATTGTAGATGACAGTATTATACGACAATATGTGTATTATAATAAAGCCACGAAGATATCGTAAATTTTAATCTCTCTGCTACCAAAACGTGAACTGAAGAGAGTTTAAAAAAGACAAATTTAAGAATAAGTTGCTCTTATCGATCTTGCAAATCGCATATCACTGAAAGAAAAATGAGAAGCGACAGAACTTCATGTCTTTGTGATATCGTGTTGAAGTTGGCCGCGCGCCATTCGTCAGCGAGGCCATTCATGACGATTTTTTTGCGCGATAACGTACATCAGGTGTCAGTCGACTGCCGCTTGTCGTCGCGTGTAGATCAACGAAAAAGAAGGAGAGAGAGAGGAAAGAGAACGGCTCCGAATCTTTCGTAAAATCGATAGTGAATGTCGCGAAGGTGACGGCAACGACAAGTGCGGAGCTGAACATGTCGGCGTGATATTCGCATTATCGTTACGAGTTACAGGTAATAATTATCGCTGCGCAATTTGCATAATATTGTAATCGCGCGACATACCGCCAACTTCAGTTTGCTCACTGGCTTGATCTCGGCGAAAGAGTCAAAATGATTAAATGACGTATGGCGCACAATAAAAATATTGAAAAAAGTCTGGTAATAATAATCAAGCTTAAATTAAATGATATAATTACTAAAAGCTTTAGTGAAATAATTGCAATCAAATGTTCGATTGATATAAAACCATACAGCACAGTAGCATCGTTTTGCTCCAACGTTTACATTATCACTGCAACTTTACTGGAACGTTATAATGTTCCTGAGATCATTTGTGCTTTATAAGTGACGAAATGCTATAATTTTAATTTTTTAATAAAAACAAATTAATAGTATAAATTACATTAATATTATAATTTTCTCTTTAACAATATAAATATAACATAATATAACATGAAATATTATTTTGAGTAGAAAATTATAACATTGATGTGTGTGTGTGTGTAATGTTACTGTCAATTTAGGTATATATGTGTATATTATGTTACTTTTCTAATTATTACTATATAGCTAATTAGTATTATGTTTGGTAATATTTAATAAATATTGCACCAATATGCTAAACAAGCTACGTCTGCAGGTAGTTACTTATTACCAAACTTTTTTCAGTGAATTTATATTCAACATTTTGAGTACTCAAGTAATTAGAGTTATACATGACAAAAAGTGCGCATATATGATATATTTTGTGCAATTCTCCGTGTCATAATGGAAATACACCCGTAGCATAATCGTGAATTTTACAATTCCGCAAGTATGGATGATGATGTTTTTATACGTTTCTTGCTTGCCCGCAATGTTTTAGATAGCTCAAGGTTTTCGCATCGTTGTTCGCATCTCACGATGCATCGACGAGGCGTGACAGAGGCGACGACGTTGACGGAATTTGAGGAAAACGTGTCCTTCGATGCGGACGATCCAGACTTTGCGCCTAAACCGAATACGATGCGGAATGTCCTCCGCGATGCGCATTGCCTAGCTCTCGCGGACGGCAAAATCAACATTAGTAAAGGTAGGAATACTTACATCCTGATTTCTAAGGCTCCTATAATCGCTTTGCATCGCCAGCGGCGTTCTTGATTTTTATCCTAATTTTAGACCCTTATTTTAAACTCGCTCCGAATTCGCTTCAATTTGCAGCGAAATAATCATTATAATGAGGCGGATGAACATTAGACGTTGAGCGATATTATTATCATCGATTATTTTTGAAATATTAAACTTCAAACGGCGCCGTTCTAAAACGAATAAAATAGCTTGTGCTTTCCGTAAATAACCTACAGCGTGAAAGCTCAATAACCTTTTCCCTCTTCTTTCCCTTTTTTTTTTTAATAGGACAATAAAACAGGAACAGTTTAAAAAAATATCTGTACTTAAATATTAATATTCCTATTGTTTAAATAATAGAACAATAGGGAACAAAATATAATTAAAATTAAACAAAAATTTATAATATAGTGTTATCAAATTAATTTAAATTACAGAGCTTACAAATAAGAATTCGAACGTTTTGTATGTTTCATCTTTTTGACAACCCTGGTTCTCATTGTAATTCATGTAAACGTATACATCGAATTATCAATTGGATTGATTGATAATAGAGAGGTCATATTATAATTTTGAAAAATAACGCACGCTGTACAATCATGCAGTGTTAAACGTTATATTTTTAGGCGCGTCTCAAGGTTAAGCAAAAAGTATCGGCGTCGAGATTATGGGAGTCCATCCCGAATATCATCATTTCATATTGCATAACACGATTTACATCGTGTTCAGAAGAATACAGAACTTAATTTTAAAAAATTAGAGAAACACGGAGAAGAAAGAACTTCTTGGGCAATAATATATTGTAAAAGAACAGACGCTCATTGATTGATATATGTTTTGTCCAATTTTATATGTCGGAACAAAAGAGTAGAATACTGATTGAATAAATCATTTTTTTTGTTCATTGATCGTACATTCTTTTATACGCAACATTACTAAAAACCTGACAGATTATGATACTTTCAATTCATCTATTAATGTCATGCGATAAATGACATTTTGTGAAAAGCACATAAATTAAAAGAAATTCGTTCCACTTTCTACATTTATATTTTATAAGCTTACAAACGTTGATATCTTGACATAAAAAAGATGATCTTACTTCTTTCTTGCACATATAAATAGCACAATTTCTCTCAATATTACTACTGAAAAAAAATTCGATGATTATACTAAATGTATTTACGTATTTTGTTTAACATATTGGTGCAATATTTAATAAATATTATCAAACATAATAATAATATCCAACCTAATAGTACCCAACATAATATTAGTAATAATTAAAAAAATAAGAGGTAATAATTAGAAAAATTAAATTAATTAGTTTTAGTCATATTAATTGAATATTTAATTATTTCATCAAAGCTTTAGTAACTATCGTGTGGACTTTGTTATTATCAGATTTTTTTAGTGTGTAGAGAAATTAAGTTGTATTGTGTACCACTTTCTAATTTACTCTTTATTCGATTATATCGCTACGTTTTGCACTCTAGAAGAGAGATTGACAAGATTATTTATCTAATCGCTTGTAAGATATACAAGGCATAAATAAGGTATACAATGACGATGAGACGAGAAATTGCAACGAGATATATAGGCTGCAGTGTACCAAAATTCATTACCAATACTGAAAATCTATACAGTTCATGCAACATAAACTATAGACTTTCGTTAGCGGTAGCAGTGAATTTTGGAATGCAGTCGTATATATACAGAGAATTATGCGTGAAATTCGAACAGGCGAATCTCTAAATTAATCGGCAATTATCTGGAAAGAATGGATATTGCTCGTTTTATTTTTACAGTAATATCTCGACAAACAGGGAACATTCGTGTTGGTATGCACTCGTACACTCATATAAGCAGCCACGCGCCGTGCTTGGATCGGCGCGCGACGCGGCACGGCGCGTGACCGATGCGTGCGATAACGTAATTCCGACGATCGTGACGCGTGCAGATTTTAATGTACACGACACAAAATTCGCGTGTGGATTCTCACGGATATTCGGATACTTGGCATACTTAATAAATGATAAAGAGGCTCGTTCTAACGCAGAGAGATTGCTCGCACTGTCATCTGTCGATCTTTGCTCGGCCGCGATATGAACGAATTAACGATGACACGGCGACGGAAGTGCTACATTTGCAAAGCAAAATCTTTTACGTAATGGAATTTTCCTCGCAAACGGTCATTCGGACCTAATTAATCTAAGATTCTTTGTCTGTGGGAATTTTTTCAAGGAAATAAGTCTATTTTATGATAATTAAAAGACATTTATAAAAATATGAATTAATAAAAGAGATAACACAACTTTGACGTGTTAAACTTTAGAATTATACAGATTGTATCAGAGCTTTGTCTAAATTCGAATAAAAATATGCGTGAAAATTGACATGAGAAAAATTAAGTTGGTATACATCGTTAAATATTATATATTTCTCTAAACTTTACCTTAGTAGCACTTTATTAGCAACATTCGATGTTATTATGCCATTAAAAATGTTGGAGATAAATATAGACGTAAAACGTATAGACGTAAAAATGTCAAAGCGAATTTCGAGAATAAGAAAGAAATTTCTATGAACTTATATTAATTTATTAAACATTTATTGAACATTCGTGAAAAATCAAGGGGGATCGTTAATCATGATTACAGGATCACTGTTATATTGTAAGTTACTTAATTTTTTATAATCATACAAAATTAATATTATATAAAATTAATAAAGTGTTAAAAATATAATTTTATTATTTTATATGGATACACATTTTTTTAATCGTACATTATTCTTGCTACTACTGTTTAATCGCCCATTAAAAACACGAAGCAAAAAGGACGGACAATCATATTTTGAAACAGTCTCATCTCGAAAGTCGCATGAATTCAATTTGGCAGAATGAATTTTCGGTGTTGGTTACAATCCGCCTACTCTTTGCATATTCCCGCTGGTGCGATAATCCGCGATCTCGCGGGGATGAATCAGCGCTCAGACGAAAACGAGGATCTTCTCGGAAGGATCTCACGAGAGATGTGGCGCTCCTTATCTTTGTTGCCCCACCGTCTGCATCGCGACTCTATTATTATATTATACTAACACGCACGACGTAGGGCACGAAACTCGATCTACCGACAAAATTGGATCTGTGATGGCTATCGCCTTTCTTCCCGAGAACTCGACGTGTGTCGGAACTGATGCCGGTGGTGGTGGTGTTAAGTATACGTCTCGCACGTGCACTAATCGTGCAGATAAAGAATATCTTTTGCTATATGTGATAGAGAAAGAGGGAGGGCATAGAGACGCTCCTCTTCCCCCCCCCGTCATCACCAAAGTTCGAATAATATTGTTTATGTTCTTTCATAAGTTTATTATATTATTATCACAGGATTGGCAAAGTTAATATTCAAAAGAATATTAACATGTTAGTGCAAATGTAATTAATTATAATTAAAGAAAGGATTATACTGCATGTATATATAATTATGTATATTTTATTTCCTAACTTTATTTGAAATGAAATACATATATGTATAAATACTTATACTTTATATATTGTATATATTTATACGTATATTCTTTTAAAATTAAAAATAGTAAATAAAATATACGATTTTATATCAATTATGATATAATATGAATAAAAAATAAATATATGTACATATATATGCAATATATTTTTGTTAAACGCAAGACCAAAATTAATATAAATTATATTTGTATTATATATACATATATAAATATGTATATATAGGTATATATATAAATACGTAATTCCTATATCATATATATTTTGTGTGACATGTTTAACTTTAAAGGGATTAAACATATAAGTTAATTATAATTAATTAATTTTTGCTTAATATAAGTGTACAGTTCTCTGTTCTATCAAACGCATCAGTTTCTTATAGTCGCTCGTTAGATGGCGATCAAGAGGCTTTTTCTAAACGGAGATTGTTGGCGCTAAATAAAACTGATATTCAGCTTTACATTTTTCTTTCGTAGAATATAATAAAATGAAAAATATTGATAAAAGTTAAATTAAGTCTTCAAAAGTATCACATTCATAATTTGTTGCATATTTTATGTATTGTATTATGTATACAATATTATAAAATAATCGTGAAATTTTACATTTGTTTCTTCCTCTTTTTTCTTTACTTCGTTCAGAAGTTAAAAATTTAAGTTTTTAAAATAAATTTTCATCAGTTTTTAAAAATATTACCTTGTTTATGCGAAAAAATCGTAACGTTAATTTATGTTATAATATTTTTAATCAATTTATTTTAATTTATTTTTTTATTTATTCTGCATAATAAATTTGTTTAACGCTTAAAAATAGTTTTTCAATTTTTACTTGTGTTGTTGCATGATCGTCTGCCATATTATACGGAAAAGAAAAGATGTTAAAAGTCGCTTCCGATGTAGAACATTATGCTAAAAAGCAGACAAGTTCAAACCCAGGAGATTAAATTACGCATACATGAATGTTCCTTTTGTGGTTCTCCTTACCATCAAGTTTGATAATATGTGAATCAGTCAAATTATGGAAATTTTTATTCTGTGACTTATAAATAATAATAATACCCTTTAGATTTTCTCAATTAAATCGAACTTAACTAAATATCTGAAAGAGAAAAAGAAAAAAAATCGCAAATCGCGAGGAACAATTAAAGAAATGGTTATTTGTAATAGCTGTTTACTCTACATTTGTTTTACATCTCTGTTTTTCTATTTTATCAATAAATTGTGAATTTCATCATTCGAAGAGACTAAAAAAAGTTGTACATTTCTGCTTTTTGCGCACGAAATTTTCTGTATAAACAAAGTGTCGCCGAGTTTATCGAAGACCCCCTGCGTACGTAGACACCACGACCTCTCAACTTTCACATTAGTCCCCGTGATAACGATAACAAATCATCTCACATTACTTACGCTAGTTATCTCGCTAGAAATCCCTATGGCTTTCTTCTCAACGGACTTCTGCGTAAATTTAGTATCTTGTTTTCAAAATTTCAATAAAGTTTTGGAATTCCTTCCATATTATGCGAAAATAATGAAATAATTTTTGGACGTTTTTCTTTTTACATTTAATTACTCTAATTTTTTAAATTGCCTCTTGTTTTATCTAAACCTCGTTTTATCTCTTATTATGATATTAAGTGAAATTATTTATTTAAATTTCTTTCCGAACTTACACATTTTGCAATCCAATGTGCAACATTTAGATATGTATTATTTATATCGGTTCTTTTCTTTGTGGCAATAACAGCTGATATTCAAGCGACAATATTTTTACAATTTGGAATTTTACCGCATTAGTATATGTTAATGCGTTATGAATAAAATTATAAGTAATAGATATACACTGTAATGTATTCGTTATAATAATATACAATTCTAATGCAATGCACAAAAAACTTGACTATTAAAAGAGTAAAAATTCACTATTTTTTATTATTTACCTACTTAATATCTTTTGTATGGCATAGTAATATTAATTGTATTTTGATGGTAATGATTCAGCATAATGTAACTATAATATTATTATTGTAGATAAAGTAGCGATTTAAATATCATAAATTATTTACGAATAACTAGACAATAAAATATGAATATTTATTCGAGTCATCGCGGATGCACATCGCGACATTTGACATGATCAGTCTATTATTGTCGATAATAGACGATCATCGCCTACGATATCACAAAGCTTTTACGAGTTTGTCGATGAAAATTTGATTGTGTTTCTGTCCGACGCGCATGCAGTACGACGTCAATTGTAATTTCGCGTTGGCCTTGTATTATGAAAACGTCAAGGGCAGACTATAAGCGTTAAGTGTATATTATATAATGCACTTAGAGAGATAATATCGTAAAAACGTAGAAAAGACCTAATTTTTGTTTATGATAATTAAATATCTTTTTTTTTTAAATTTCTCACTGCACAAGCTTTTATATGTGTTCGACAAATCGAATCGAATTATTATATTAAAATCGCTTTATGAATTTTCTCGCCCCTTTATGACAAGGTATTATTAAGTACCTATATCGATTTAATAATAAGATATTTTATAATGGTCGCATTTAAAAAAAATTTTTTCCAGAGGCAATAATTCTCTTGCCGCTAATAACATTTTTAACTTGAGAAATTATGTAATAAGAGAATATTTAGACATTAGCGTGCTTGAAGCATGAGCCAGAAATATATGAATCAAACTTAATATATCTTCAAGGAACTGCCTTTGTTCGAGTATGTTAAACTCGTTATCAGCGTGATCCACTTAATAAAACGAGTATAATGAAGACGTTGGTAAGAAGGTTGAGGCGTAATGTCAAGTTCGCACTTTAAATGAAAAAAAATGGAATGATCACAACACCCAGTAGTGTTTTTAATATTTCATATTTTTAGATGGGTAACAGAGCTTATCGAGTTATTATCTTCCTAATGTTAATTACTTGACAGATTGAGGTGGTAGTGGCTCATCGACTTTAAAACAATAAACAATGACAGAACGTACTATGGTGTCAATACCCCACCTATCCACTCGTGTTTTATAATATTAAAATTTATATTTTAATCTTTTTTGTCTGAGTTTTTTTTATATGTTTCTTAATAAATAAGTATTAAGAAACAACATGAGAAAATTCATTATTAGAAACGTTATTCTGGAAAATAAAGAATATTTTCGAGAAGTGTATAGGTAAAGTTCATTATTTTTACATTTCTCTATTTTATTAGCGTGTATACAATTAATATAAATTTAACTATAATATAGTATATTATATAATGAAAAATGTAATTATAGAAATAAGTTTTTTAGGATATTCTGAGCATTTTAACTACCTATTTGCGTTTTGTGAAACTACTTATCTACTTAAAGGTTAATGCCGTGGTGGTCATCGACGCAATAAATACATTGAATGTGTCTCGTCTTATTTGATACGCATATACATATATGAATACATTGGTATATATAAACAAACTATTAGCATTTATATGCCAAAGAAAATTAAAATTCTGAAATAATGAGGAAAAACAAGAGTTATACAAGACAGTAAAAAATAGTACTGGATGAATAACTTTTTATTTTTATGAAGCAATACAATTTACAGAAGCAAAATAAAATTGATAAATGAAGCGAGAACTAAAGGAAACCGTAGAAGATTTTAATAATAACTCGATCTGATTTTAGTAATAGCCGTTTCTTCTTTTTATTTTATGTTTCGCTGTATGATTTAAATGGAGTCGTGTGCATGCGACGACGAGATTGCAATGTCAATAACAATCCCTGTTGTCTTGAGTGTGGCAGGAGAGATAAGTATGACGAAAACATAACGGCGACTCCCTGGGGGTCTGATAACCCGATCGAGAAAGCCATCGCTCTTTTTCCTTTCGTGTTTATTATCGACACTTATATTATTATATTCTATATTAGGCATTTGTTTGCACATGCATGTATGCGTGTGCAGATGATATGACATGATGTTTACGTAGCCCCAATTGTGTAATAATCCCGTTAGAGTTTACAACAGACTGGCTTTATTTTGAAAGATAATGGCGACTTCTGCGGCCGGGTGATACGATGCTGTTAATCTCACGTATTGTCTTCAATTGAGATATCATTTTATGATTGTCGTTTGAGTCGCGCAATCTCATATAATCGACGAGATAAATCAGCAAAATGGTACATAAAAGTCTTTCTCCAAAAATAAGAGATCTACAATAAAATGCCTTGAAAAGAGAACCTTGGGAGAATCTCCAACGTTTTTATTGTCACCCTTTTTCGAAAATGTGATATATTGTAGAAAAAATGCAAATTGCACTTTCTTATCTTTTTTTATATTTTACATACGTCGTGCACATATCGAACAAGAATGATCTCTCGAGACGTTTACATATATTAATGTAGAAATACTTTTACTTCTTGCTCTATTAAGTCTTCAGTTAACGCATCGATCGCGGTGATTTTGTCGCATCGTAATTTTTCGAAAGACGTAAGTCGTCTTTGTACCTGTCTTGTGTTTTAGAATATTTGTGTATATCTTTATTCATATAACCCAATTGTTTGCCACAATTATTTCGTCTTTCTCATTCCGGAATATTCATTCGAGACAATCGACATGAACGGACCGTAATAAATTCGCTTTTATCTTGTTATACACTTAGCAATGCGAATAATAGAGGCTTTTCTCGAGGTTTTCTATGTAAAATCCTACATAAATTCAGTTTATGCAGCCTCTACGTAAATTGCTTCGTTGAAGTGACGATGCACGTTCTTAGGAGACAACTCGTGATCCATTCATCGTAGTTTGCGTTCAACTTTGTCCATTATAATTTTTTATTTTTGTTTCATCTCATACGTAACGAAATTTATTGTAACAAGTTCTTTTTTTTATTCTTCTTTCGTCATCGGAAACAAATGATGACGAGTGATTTATGTCGTATAATTTTCATAATTATTAAACAGAGCATTAAAAAAGATATTGGATTACGTGTTTCAATGTTTTTTAAAAAATCGTTCGTGAGAGAGAGAGAGAACTAAGTTTGTCGATAGAGTTCAAACAATTCGTTATTAAGACATCTATTCACACACAGCCAGAGGCCCTCCTCTATGTAATAGAAATTACGCGAGTGTATATATGTGTACAACATATACACCACGCGCACATAGAAATATATATGTCCGTGAATAAGCAATTTCCTTAAACGAAGGAAGTGGACAAGTGCCTAACCTTCTCTCCAATAGGAGTCACAACCTGAATGGCGCTTTACGAGCGAGTACGTGTTCACGTGATTGACATGTGTCGTTTCCCAAGTAACTTAATCTCACATATCGATTTTGTGGCCACCATAGTCTTGCAGCAGATTTTATATGGATTTTAATTAACATTTTATAATGTATACCTTCATCGATTCTCTCTTCAAGTTGTATTAATTAATCTTTATTAAAGTTCCACCATTTTTAAAACATAAATAATTTTGTATGTTAGTATCATGACTGACTTATTGGCTTCTACGTGTCGCATGCGACATGAAGATTATCTTAGTATTCGTTTTCTGAATGTTCTGATTGAATTTCCATACATATCTTATAATGAAAAATTTTACCGGAAATCAATAAGTTGACATCAACCAGTCATTGTACGATTGAATGGGTATTATGGGAAATCATCTCATTCGACCTGTAATTCTCCCAAATAGGCTATTAGTGCTACTTATCTCAATTTCTCTGTTTTTTTTTTTACATCATATATAACACGTAGAAGAAACAATAGTTGCTTTCCATTTACTCCGATTCTCAGATAATTCTCACTTGTGACGTCATAACTCAGTTGAATGCGCGTTCCTTTAGCATTCTGAAAAGTGAGATTCAACTATGAGTTTTTACCTACAAACTGCACAAGATCAAGACCGTGTGCTTTATTGAGTCTCGTAGACTCACTTTAAAAGTGAAGTTATAAACCTGTGTTGTTATTTCTTTGTTATTTGTTAATTTTACTAAAGTAAGCAAGTAGTGACGTCATTAATCTGAGTATTTTGTACTCACAATCAGCTCACTTCAGACTCAGTTGTGTGATTTCACTTGTGTGTAAATGGAAAGCAACTATTAAGTTAATTATGATACTAACATTACAAAATTATTTATATTTCAGAAACGAGTGAACTCTTGATATTTAATAAAACTTTTTTATTCATAGTACGTGTGTATCATTTAAATGCTGAATAGATTCTTTAACATTCTGCATATTTGTAAGGCAAATTCTGCAAGATTTAACAAAAGATGTATTAGAAAATGGTGAATTTTTGCTCAAAATTTCGCTTTAATCTGATCTAAAGAAGGAAAGCTGTGTAAACCATTGAGGAATCTCGATAAATGTGTTTCTTTTTTACTCAGGTTTATCCCGATTTGTCTGCATAAAGTTCGTTCTGACTGAAAAAAAAAACACTGTATACAACAAAATGACTATTTTTAGTTCCGGTATTGTATGTCTTGCATCTTTTATTAGCTAAGCAGTTTACGTTCATAAACGTTCTTGATAAAATTGCTGATAACTTGGACTGTATACGTCAAACCACTTTGCAAAGAAATAGGAGTGTATATATATTGCGTAATCGAATATCAATAATATGTTTTATCGCTGATTTCGAATAAATTCTACACGATTGTTCTCGTAATAACACAAATTTGCTTAATTTCGGAATAATATGAGTTATTTATTCTTCCAATAACATTAACAATAAAAAATTAATAACAATAATCTACAAACAGGACTGTTGTTACGAAAAAGATTTGACGGAAAATTAACTTGATCGTTTACTATCTCATCCTAAATATTTTGATTAAAGATATTCGAAATTGCAAATTTAAATGGACTGCCATTTAAATGTTGATTGACACATAAATTTCATTTTTGTCCTCTATTTTTAAAAAAATAGGTGGCGAACGTAATTCACAATTTGTAACTTTAACTTTTATGTGAATTTTATTGTTTGTCGATCATTTTTTTAAACGCCAGATGGTCCTGAGATCTATTTGTCGTCGATGCAAACTCACCTGACTGCTGTCAGTGCAATCAGACTTGCGATGCTTTGAGAAAAGCTGCATTAAGAAAATAACAGCGTCATCATGTTTACTGGTTCAACTGTGTTTACGGCGAAATATGCATCGTATGCTACCATATGTCGACTTTATAGCACGCTAATAAATTCAATTTATATTTAGCCACAAGAATAAATTGAGTATTTAAAAATAGACCCTTCCAGATACACAGTACATGGTCTTTGTCCGAATAATTATTCCTCTTCATATGTTTATTTTAATCCGTAAATGAATATTCTTTTATAAGGTGTTTTTATCTTTACTACCCACTCAACATAGCAGTTCGAGGGGATTTTCTGGATGTTCTTAAGGCATCCCTTTGAGACTGTATGGCGTGGGCGGATATTGTTCAAATGACAATTTTTTTTAAACTTTTGCTCAAACTTAAACAAGTAACACATTGTCATTTCTAAAAAAGTTACTTTATATAAAAATATCACATGCACATTTACTGTTTATTTAAAACATTTATTTAAAACATGTTTATTTATACATTTATAGTTTCAATATTTGTCTCTCGATTTTTTGAAACTCATTGTCTAAATAAAATAAAAAATGAAATTTTATATGCAACTCGATACAAATTTATATTACATCAAATAAAAAATGAAAATTAAAATGAATATATTTGAATGAATATTAATTATTAAGAACTCAACGGTAGTTTTTCTTGTGACGTCATTGTATTCATTCACAGTTTTATTTTAATCTTTTTACGTAAAGAATTTTACTAACAATTATTAACATAATCGAAATTGGAAATACGCATCTTTGTGACATACGTTACGAAGTTTCTTTATTTCTGTCTGTTGACGGTTTTGTCACAAGTAAACTATCAACGTTGTCGTAACAAAAGAAGATCTCTGGCATTTTACAGCTCTTATCTCAGGTGTTTGAACTCGACTAAAATGTCAGATAAGTAATAAGCGCGTTCGGTAAAATTCTTTTTGTCGCTGGTACGTTCGCGCTTGTCATCGTCGACCTCGAGTTTCGCAATGGCATACTCACTAAACGTGGCTGCGAACGCGCTGCGAAATCGTTTATCTGATAAGGCGCGAAAAGTGGTCATATTTTTACGGCAGCCGATTTCCTTTCCATGCTCTTCGCTCGATAATAGCTAATGAGCATTGATAACTCGGAAATACAAAATACGTGATGTCGATGCAAAGGAAACGTACGGTCGTTTTTGTCACGATTTAGTCATGCTTTTTGACAATAAACGAATAATGTTTAAATCAAAATTATTTATTAATTTGAAAATAACGACAAAAAATTATATTTATAATATCTAAATATAGCATAAAATACGTGGAGCGTATATGTGTGCGTGTATTTTATTTTGTGCGGATATAAAACAATTTTTTATATTTAATTAAATTATTATTATAAAATTATGTTTCTATAAATATAAGATCATATGTTTCAAGATTAAATATAAATAATTATAAAGTCTTCGAATCTTATATGTAATTTTTTTAATAGAGATATATAATCTTTTTACATATGTATACATATATATGTATGTATTATATGAAATGAGAAGGAATATTTGGGAGAGAAAAGAATATTACAAAGATTAGAAGACTTATTTAATATTTTTATTTGTGTCTTTTTGTGTTTTCTCTGTTAGTAAAGCTTAAAGAAGAAATTAAGCTTTAGGAATAAAAAATAAGAAATCGGGTAAGATTGTTGCATATAAAAAAAAACCGAGTCACCAGACCGATAATTTTTACGATATTATAGTGTCGCTGGTATGAGTTCAAACGTGCGCAACTCTGAACTTCAGCATGCGAGATAAATCACGCAGAAATTTACTGCTTTCATTGGCGCAATGCATGCGCTGCAAAAGTGATTTACATACGATGAATGATGAAATTATGAAGCTGAGCGAATCAGAGCGAAGACGCGACCGGAATCTCCATTTCGAACGCGCGTGCAAATAAAATTTATCAGAGTAGCTTCCTGACCGATCAATAACGTAACATCACGCAGGACCTATGACCGTATCGGGAAAGTATTTCGTTTTTTAATGTTTATAGGAAGATTACCGTTCTACTTGTGCTTCTTTACTTTATTCTCGTTTAGTTTCTAATCCCGCCTCATTGCTCTCGATGATTCGCTGAAATAAATTGTTTTCAATTTTGGTAATTATTTATGAAATAGGGTACGCGATAGTGGAGCCACCGTTATACATGCATACTTGAGATCTGACATATTTCTTAAGAAAAAATAAAATTTTTATTGTGGCCAGTAAAATTTGGATTGGAAGAAACAGATTAGCAAAGTTTGATACATAATTTTGCTATTAAAAGGCATTTCATAGAATAAAAATTGATTGAATATTAGTTAAAATTATTTAAGGGAATATAAATGATGGAATTCTGAATATGGAAAAAGTTTAAAAGAAAAATAACTTTACTTTTTTATTTAATACATAATTGAAATTAAATGATGTTCTATATGTATCAACTTTGGGATTAAATATTTTATAGAACGCTCAGTCGTTAGATAATACTTATAGCGTAATCACTTTATAGATCCATGTACTCGCGATTATATGATAGTTCACAAATTGCATTGACTTCACGCAAGCATGAAGGAAAATTTACTTAATAATCACTCAAGGTTGCATTCATTTCCGCATGTTTATATAATTTTATATAATTTTCTTCGTTGTGCTTAAGTCAATAATTGGAAATATTACTTAAATTAACTAAAGAACTATCAATTAATTGAATAATCGAGGAAACCGACAAGACAAGTTAGCTAAAGTGTCCTTGCTTCATAGTAAAAAATTCGTGAGCATATATGATTTTCATTAATCAATCATATAAATTTGATTGTCGTGAATTTTCAATTCATGGAAAAATAATAGCGGGACATCCTTCATTAATTCTTCATAAAATCGAAGTATGCAGCAAAATAGCACAGCCTTATACTCATTTGAGAATGGAATATCCAAAAGACTCTTAACACAGTAAACGATCGTTGACGGAAAAGTGAATGCGTCTAATAAATATCTGAATCTACAAAACATGAACGCCTTTAGGAAAATTCAACAGTTAGAAGGAGCAAGGTCAAGACGCCAAATAACACTCCTTTTGCCTTGTTAAATAAAATATAAGGTCGCAGCACGCAATGGTACGGATCATTTATTTATTTTGCTATTCGTGCGGTATGCCAATTACTGAACGAACAATCTTCAATCCCAACAGCTATTGCCGGTCGAATGCACGCCAATCTAAAAAAAAAAGACAAAAACAAAACGGTTGTCGGAATACTTGAAGTCACTAAAGGGACCATTGTCATTTATGATTTACAATAGTTATTCGAATTTAATTTGTAATTAATTATATATTAAGATATATCTTTTGGAGCTGACGCCAAAATTTGTAACATAGGTTATATATGGTACAGATTTTGTCGCTGGGTCTGTAACTCATTTAATTTATATTAATTAGAAGATATATTTCAAGGAGCCAAGAGAGATGACATAACTTATGTATAAAAAAAAATAAATATCTACTAAATTTATTTTAATAATATAAAATTGCAAATATAACGTAAAAAATATAATTAAATAGGTTCAATATAGATTCATCGTCAACTCTGAAGAGTTAAGAAAACTATTTTGCTTTTCGAATTATTGGAGACTATTTTAACTTTGATTAGATTGTAAATTAAATTTGGATACATTAGAAAATAATTGGTACGTATATTATGGTACTATGAATTAAATAGATAAATTAGATTTGAAAAATAAAATGAAAACAATTTGAACGTAGTTCTTTCTTGACGAGCACAAACAAGATCATATGACGATGTCAACAATTTCTGTTCTAGAACTTTTAAGTCGGTTGTAAGATCGTCTCTATAATGAAGTAATATATACAATTATTTAAATTATCATTTAAGCAAAAATTATATGTATATAGCAAAGCGAAAAATTGGTAAATCACAGTTCATACATGTTCGTGCAAATCGACATTAACTTGGTTATGAGATTCTTCTATCACAATATCATCGACGATGTTATTTCGGTTAAACTGAAAATAATATGTACATATAATATTATATATATATATATAAGAGTTCTTTATGAATAGCATAGTAACGTGAATCATGTCTAAACACGAGAGACAAAATCGAAGGATTTCGCGTGTACTATGGCAAATTGTATGTTTGTTTTAACTTGTGGCACAATTATTATTTTTCCTTCCTCAGCATGACATACGACATTTCGGATATTGCAGATGCTTATTCTGAATTATAGAATATTACGAAATGGAAAAAAAAAAATACTGTGATAAATCAATTTATGTCAATCAAGCTTTTTGGAAAAATACACTAAAGGGTATTTAATAAAGTGAAATAAATTTAACTGAGGAAAGGATTTTTTGGCAAAAGCTAAGAAAAGCACATGCGTATTAAGGGAAGGGAGATGTATAATACTTACGAGACACATTAGCGGAATCGCGTTGTAATTCGCAAGCATACATAAGAGAGGTGCATCGACACTCGGTGCGTCGTACGACTTATCGCTCGCTGCTCATTAATTCAATATGCTTTAATCGAGTTAACCGGGAAAAGCGTTTCAAGGTCGGGTTTATTGCCTCGCTCGTGGACGACAGGAATTAAGGTTCGCGACGCGAGCGCAAGATGCAAGGCGGATGTCGAATAGTTGTAAAATTTATTTACGATCGCGAAACTGATGTAATCAAGGCTAAAATTAATGAAATTATTCGAATTGTTTAATCCAATAATTTACCGTGTGCGTATATTGTTGATGATCTATTAATTAGATCTTTTGTTAATATACTTAATTAAATTATTAACAAACCGTGAAAACGGAGGACAATTTATTGGCGTGTTAAATATTATCTAGAAATTGTCCAACGCCTTGAACACAATTGATGTATAAGTGCAACAACAATCAGTGCTCTCGCCAGGGAGTATTTGATGTACCGAGTGCACTTTGAAATGTCGGAAGCAAAACTTCAAGGCCTTCACGCAAGGTTCTTACGCGTCTCACATACGACCCTCTTGTAAAACAACGTCAGCATTCTTGGATCATCCTCTTCCTGCTTCATGTCTCGAACTTTAAGAGCTTCAAGCGAGCAAATTATCATTTAATTAGTTTTCCGTCAACTTCTAATCTAAACTAAAAATTCTTCTATTATAATTAAATCTCTGCCTGATGAATATTTATCACAGATTCGAATGTCTATATACTGATAAATAAAGATTCTGAGTGTGTGTCGAGAGAATTTATTTTGTTTCAACTGATCTCGATAAAGACGAGATCTAAAGATCTTATGCGGATCACGAATATCGAGGAATTTCATTGCCATTTGCGAATCTTGTTTCTTCTTCTCTCCTTCTTCTACTTTATGTTTTCCGGGAAGGTCGGCAGCTTGGTAGTTGAACTTGGGACCTGCAGAGCGGCCTTGGGAGGTCGAGGACTTGTTTCTACATGAGAAAGGATCGGCTCTATGCTATTTGCTTTAACAATGTGATTTTTTTACATTTAATAAAAATCTGTTATTCGTGAATTTTTACATCTTCATTCACAGAGTGTTTACTGAAAGCTTATAAAAAATTCTCTGAGAATTCCCTAAGTTCCTAGGTATTATTCAAAATTCTAGATAAGGTTAAAGAGATTATAAAATGTTTTATAATCATTAAATTTGGTATTTTTATAAAAAAAATTTGAAAAATCCGAAAATTCTCAGAAAATTTTTTACGAGATTTTAATTAAATTCAATCTTTGAATAAAAATGTAAAATATTAATTCTTTTCTACGAAGGTTTATAGAATACGTACAGAAAAGACTCATTACATTAGGTGTTATCTATTTAGTGACATAAGCTAACGTAAACAGTTCTATCTTTTTTGACATTCACTGACAACAAAGATAGGACAACACTTGTGTTGACTTATATCATCAAATGGAAAGTATCCAGTATCAGTGAGATACTCTCTTCTGCTGTGTTTGTTCTTTTGCTATCATGATTTTTTCTAAATCGTGAGAAATGTACTCGCACATGTATGTATGACCGATTGTCAATATTGTGTATTATCAAGAAAAAATAATGAAAAAGAAACAATTTTTTAAAAAGTTACTTACTATATACAAATTTAAATTTAAGAATATAATTTCAAAAGTTTCCCTGAATAACCGATTCCATGAAAATTCCGTAAAAATCCCTGATTTTAAAAGATACAAAAGAAATTCTCTGAAAATCTAAAGATCTCCAGATAATAAGTGTTTTTTCAGGTAATAAATACTCAGCACAACCTTTCTTTTTTTTCTGTTGAGTCTGGATCACTTAGGATCATATTTTTCCTATTTTTTCTCTTTTTTTCTTACTGTATTATACACGTATAGTACCCTGTTAGAATTTTCACGAAAGATTATCGTGATAGCACGTGATACTTTATCATTGTATTCGAAGTTTCCAAACTTTCTTAATTACAAACAACAAAAGTTCGATATATTCGAGATTCTCAAGTAAATCGAGAAACTTATCTTGCTTCCACACATATTATTTTCTATAAAATAAAATATATTACAGCTAACAATAACATAAAGTTTGATGTATATTTCGATAAAATTTCATATACTATACATATTCGTCTTCTTCATGGTGAGAAAAAAATGTTTTGTACGCTTGAGTGATCTCATCGTGGTTTCTGCTTTATGATTTCGCGACGAATCTCGAGTGTCTGCTTCTCGTCGAAAATACGTAAAAAGGACTGATGTTGACAGCAAATATTTTTTCTCGTGTACAAATAGTTTTGTACACGATTACCATCGTGTGATTCCCATACGATTGATTTATCTTTCCATGAAAACGGTAAGAAACTTGTAATGAGCAGTATTAGTTCGTTTTCCTGGAAAACGTTGCGTCTGCGGGTATTTTATTGCGACTCCTGTCTCTAGAGTCTGAGAAATATGCATTTTACCGCAACCTTGTACACACATTACGCAGATTAAATGGCGCTTCGTGGACTTGGAACACTCGTCACAGCGTGCATGTGTGATATATACGTTGACACGTTGCGCGTTGTTTTTATTTACATTGATTTTATAAGATTTATGGTGAATTTCGTCTTTAGGATAAATCATCGTTTGACATTCTCATTTTTTAATTCTTTTTAGCGATTGTAACATAACGTGTGTTCCTAATACTTATGAATTAAAATTATGCACATATATATCTATTTTATATAAAATATTATCAGTATCGATATTAATGGCGCTTGTTGAAATCAATCATGTTTTGAAAATTCTAAAGATTATTTAGAAATATTTTTCTAATAATATACACGAACTGTGTATTTCATGTTCTATGCGTCTTATTTTTATCAATTACTTTCTCAGAACAGATTTCTGATAACAAGATAAAAAATTATTCTTGAGGTATTTAATTTCATCGCAAGTTTATGAAGTATAAAAATAAAACAATATTAAAATTATATTGTTATATTAATATTATAATTTCTATCTTCTCCTTAACTTCTGTTCTCATTTCTCAAATTTAAATAAGGTTGACTACATTGTCTTGAGACAAGAGTAACACGTAT
The DNA here is from genome assembly GCF_001594065.2 of Cyphomyrmex costatus. NCBI lineage: Eukaryota > Metazoa > Arthropoda > Insecta > Hymenoptera > Formicidae > Cyphomyrmex > Cyphomyrmex costatus. The sequence goes on along the minus strand of NW_017275337.1, from coordinate 1,211,823 downwards.
AATTTTAAGTTTGTCTCATTTATTCAAGAGTGAAATATTCGTCTTTCAAGAAATATGTAATTGTTCCTTTATGATAGACCGAAAAGCGTTGGATCAGGAAATCTTTTCTTTGTTGGTATAAATAGAAAAATTTTTCATAGAAGTTTTAATTATGCAGTATTTTGTGAGTAATTGAAATTGAAATGTTCGAAACACACAACAATTTTAAAATAGTGATAGAACGAAGTATGTGCACACGTATACGTTGACGTTTTTTTTTTTACTCTGTCGATTCGAATCGTCGCACTTTTTCTATGTTTTTATTCGTCTGCTCGCGCACGCGAACAACGTATTCGCAAGGTTGTTGCCTGCATCGTGGAATGCAGACAGTGAGAGAGTAACAAAAAACCAACGTCCTCCTATATCTCGCTCTTCCTTCCTTCCCCCTCTTTCTATTCTTATGGCTGGTTTTTATTTTAGTCTTTTATTCTGCGAATCTCATCGCGGTGCAGATGGCGGATCCGCGAGCCGAGTGTATTTACCGGTGGCTTTGTGATTCCCGAAATGACGCATTAACAATCTTATGAACTTCATCCGTCGAGTACGTCTGTCTGATTTACGCTTATCCATGTTTATACTGTTATCTCATAAAATACGGCCTAGCTTTCCCGCGCAGATGTATTGTTAACAATGTTAACATTTCCGAAATGTATATTTAACAAAATTTTAATATAAAAATATATAAATATAGTAACAAAAGTATTAACATTTTATTCTTAAATCTATTTTTTTATAATAAGCAGAGAGTAGATAAATTTCTTAGAAGTTAAACTACCCAGCAAACAAGCTAACGTTATTTGTCGTCACTTTATTATTTTGACGTCAAAGGCATCATTTTGACGTCAAAATGACAATAAATAACATCAGCTTGTTTGCTGAATGAATATTTCCACTTTTTTAATTTAAATTATCCAAACATATTAGTTTTTTAATTCATCAATTCTCAATTATTGCATCATCAATTTTCTTTAATTTTTATTTCATATAGTCGATTATAGTTCGAAATAAGTTCAGCTTTTGAAAAATTCATGTGTAAAAAAATATTATATTTTTAAAGTATCGATATTTTAGAAGTAACACTTCGAGTCTTGCTATTTTAAATCGAGGTTGATTTTGAAATGCAGATTTTAAAGAAAAATCATAGCAAGAGCTTAAATATACTTGAATATTCATGAAACGATAAAAGTAGCTTATCAGCTTAAGCGCGAATGATTATCTTGAAGCAGAAACGAAATCTGTAACGTCAATCGATTTATCTCTTATATTTATTTAGAACCACGTAAGGAAGACTCGATTTATCTTTTTTGGCCACAAAGTGACGTTCGTGCTTGATATATGCGTGAGAGACCAATTCCGTTTTTATATTCTTTCCTTTTGCGATAAAACTTATCAGCGGAGCCATGCACGATAAAAATCTCTTATCAATGAAAACATGGAAATATACGATGACCGTGCTTAATATTCTAGAGCTTAATGGACCCGATAACATTGGAAATTTTTCGTCCAATAGGCGTTAATGTTAACAACAGGGAGTTTATTTTCCTTTCTAACAGAATAATTATAATATAATACAACGTTATATGAATTGTAATACAATGTAACGTTTATACGAAAAAAAAGTCATAAAAATCAATTATAAGTCGTATTCGCTAATTTTTGTGTTTTACGAGTATCATGTATTAAGAAAATTTAAATTTCCTTATTTAATTTAAATTATTTTCTTTTACCTGATCTGATTTTTCAAGATTGATCTCGATTTAGTATATAAAAAATTCTAATTGTTAGATTACAGAACCATTTGGCCTAGCGTTTCGTTATTAAAAAAATTAACGTGCGCAATCATCGAGTGCATTCTTTTATTCTTGTTGTAACCGCGCGGTATTTAAACCTGGTCCGATCGATTAACGTCAGCATGAGACGATTCGCGACTTCTTACTACCATACCGGTTCGAACTGGTTTTATTTAAGACTAATGTGAGACGGAGATACTATGTTCAACATTTTGCCTATGACATCTATGATAATGACGTAGTTGTATAGTAATGAATGGGATAATTCGAGGATATAAAAACAAGCTTTATCGAATTTTTTTTTTTCAACTTTTTTCACTTCATTTGTCATCTATCGATGATATATCATCATTAATATATATACACATACATATATAAAATATACGCATATATTGTAATTTTGTATTTATACTTACATTTCATTTTGTCGTAACAAATATTACATAATTAACTTTCGAAAGGTTACATATTTACAGTTATAAAGAATATCTCTTATTAAGGATGCCGAACACTTTCGTCACACAAAATATATATATTCTTTAAAATAAATACTTTTCTATCCAATGGAAATATTCTGAATCAATAAAAAATATCGTATGAATATTACGAAGGATTATTTTTGTATAATATTGATTACAATAGAAATAAAATAATAAATAAATATAAAATTTACATATATTTTTTAAGCGTAGATACATGCATTGTAAATATGTACACAATCTCTTTTTTCACTTGAAATTGAAAGTTTATATTTAACATCGAATCCTTTCACACATACTTTAAATAATCTCGTGTTCTTTCTCGTTATTAAAAAGTTAACAATTTCATCTCTATACGGATATATATAGGATATTATTATTATTTCGTTAATTTGAAGGAGTTTTTAATCATGTAGTTTTTCATGCGAATTATTTTTCATACAGATAAATAAAAAATAAATATATATGTACATATATTTTTCCATTTATAACTTTATCCATACTTATTTTTAAATTATTTATTTATTTATTGTTAAATGTATTATATTCATGAAGAAAATTCTTCATGAGCATCTTGATATTTTAAAGAAAAATCTCAAAATGAATTCGAGACTAAAGGTCTTGTTACCTATTTGCGTTTTCGAAGGCTAATGTGCGAAAGATTAACAAAATTAATTTGCGAGCCAACGAATACAATCCTTGAGCTGCTCGTATTTCCTCGATTACCAATGTCAGTTTATTTGTTTGTTTGTTTTATTCATCAGATGTGGAATTGTTCACAGGCCCGACAGTAATCAAAGGCCTTCCCGATCAATCGTAAATTATCGAAATTGTTGCTGAATGACGTCGATCGAATTCACATTGCAAGCTCCACATGCTGCATTATTTAGCTCAAGGTTGATCACGACGTTGTGGAAATTCATTTTATGCAATTCTTCAAATTTCCTATCTGTTTCCATTCTTGGCTAGACATGTTTAAGAATGTATTTTCACGGTCGTTTCAGACTGTCAATCGCTCTAATAATTCTTCCAATTATTTCTGAGTTACAAATTTATGCAGCGATAAAAGAGCATTATATTGAAATTACTTTTAAAATGCGATATGTATGCTTATAGAATGTTTCTCTCTTTAGATACTGTATCGAATATGATATTATAAATCGATTTAATATCTAATCCTGGAGAAAAATATGATAACAATAAAAATAGACTTTATGTACATAAAGATTTAAGAAATACCAGATTTTTTATTTTTAAATTTGTTTAATTAGAAAATTTAATCTTTGATAAGCGTTTTGTAAGATTTATTTTCGATCGAATTGAATATACTATACCTTTAATACGAACGAACATGCAGTTTAGAGATTCGTGATTGCCACGGAAGTTTGTCATATATTTGCCATAATCATTATTTTAATTAGAAGAAAACTTGTAAGTATGTATTCTTTTTTATAAATTGTGGTTGTGATTATTTCTCGTTCTGACAAACGAAAGCTATCTGCGAGCCACGTAAGAAAACGAAATTGCAGTTACAAATATGCCAATTGTAATGTCATTTGATGTAACTGTGAAACGTACATATTCGCGCGATCGAATTGACAATACCGTCGATGTTTCTTGTATAAAGTTATATAAATCATGTAGAGATCCGCGCGGATTCTATGCAGTTCATTATAGATTATAGTATCAATGCATTACTGGAAAGTGAGAAACCATAAATAATTGTTCGATCTGCATATCATAAAATATGCGTGGAAGAAGAGCATTTTCTATTTTTCATTTCACACACATTCCTCATATTAAATTTCTATCTAGGATAATATCGTTTGATGAATCCTCCTGGAAGGAAACGAATTTTTTTGATCTAGTCTTTATAAATGTAAAGTTACAGTGAATTTTTCGAACAATGCTTCACAGATAGAAAAACGTCCAAGCTCGTGATGGAAAATTAATAAAACGTGACAAGCGCGAGCGATTTACAAAAGCACAGGAAAAATATGTTAATCGCCGGCGCGCGTCACGAGACGCCGGTTCTCTCACGTGATCTTATCACATGAGGGGCGGCGAAGAATAGCGTGAATAATTATTGCTTCACGATATCGCGCGGTCGAGACGATCACGAGGAGCGAGATACGAGCGTGGCTTTTATTACGCGCTAAATTATCGCTTGCGAACTCGATCACCGAGAGAGCTCTGCCTTTTCACGCCGCAGGATCACACTCCATCCGAATGATCAACTGTGACAATAATCGGAGTATTAATTGCGAATGCATATACATACATCGTCCACGTGACGATTGCAACGAATAACCCGCTAATTAACGGTATACGTTGTTTGATATGATTTGTGACGGCACGTTGCAAGCACGTGGATAGCTTAATCGTATTTTTGTTATAATTTTCAGTTATTTTCTATTCTCAATTATTGCATTAGTGATTATATGTCTAAAAAGAAGTAATTTTGAAAGTATAATAGAATTACTTTTACAAGTAATTTATAAGCTTATGCAATTTTACATTTGTTTAATATTCTTTTATTATAGTACTGATAAATTAGAAGCTTTCAGTAAATAAGAAATTATTGTATCGTATATATCTTACCCGAAAAATTATAATCTCTTGATGACAGTTTTTACTTGGCGATATCAAGAAAATAACTATACTATAAAAAGATTTGATAAAATTTCTAATGGTATTTATGAAAACTTTATATCTAACAAATAATTATATGGTATGTACAAGTATCATTATTGCCATCATAAAACCATGAATTTATGATTTAGAGATAAATGGCCAATATTTTTTAACTCCAATGTATATCTTCGTTTTTGGAGGACTTACTTGATTAAAGATTTTTAAAGTTTTTTATAAAGCTTTACAACGAAGTAAATATAAATTCGATGACGTCATTTAATAATAAGAATGACGTCATGACAGTATTTATTGAATCGTGAAGAATCGCTGACGTCCTTACAAGGTCTTTGCATAATCGCTATCCGTGACGTCACTCTGGCGTCACTGACCAGTGTGATAAGTATCTGATATCGATCTGGAGTATTATTATACTCCGTGCCTCCTGCGCGGTGTACACTCGATCGAGTATATCCTTATCCTTAATGAAAACATAATCGTTTGCGCGCGAGACTTAATGCTAGCTCTGGGAAAATTGCGCGTCCGAAGTGCCTCGCGTGCAATCACAAGACGCAGCAGGGTGGCTCGTAAGATGCCTCGTGCGTTTGCAAATAGAATAGGCGAAAAAAGCATCCGAGTAATTGGCACGTGTCTCCACGTGTAACTTGCTCGCGTCGGTAAGTTGCACGCGGCAGCTACGTCCTGAAGTACGCACATGCACATATTTGCATACACGCTTGCACGTGCGGCTGATCGGTACACGATTCATCGGCCACACCTACGTATTCACAATCGTGGGTGTTGGTGCGTACTACTTGCCATGCACCCGCTGTAATAGAAGCACCACCTGTATAACGACCATGCGAGGAAAGCTCAAGTCTTATGTCGATATAGAGAGAGAATGTGTTGACATTCTTGAGAGAGATCGATCGACAGGATTATCAGGAGTGTCGAACAATGTTGTACATCATTCCTCGGCGACGTTAGGCCATTATATACTTCTCGGCAAAGTCATATTATCATTATAGCAAAGTTTCATTATCACCGGCGCAGAGAGTGCATTATCTCGAAGAGCGTCCCGATATAGTCGGACTGTATTTTAGATTAGAAGGACGCATGCTTTTCGCGACTGGCATTCGATTGATTTCTCTTTTGTTTGTTTTGAAAATCGAGAAAGACAATTCCCAGTGAGAAATGACAATGGAGAATCGATGTCAATTCCAGCGCAGTTGTTAATCAAGTTATACCTAGCGCTTTCTTTCGCGACACTGTCTTGAAAATTTAATTTTTAATCGTATATATATATATGACACTCTAGTTTGCAACTTATTATCACTAATTCGATTTTTTAATAATAGAAGCTACGAGTTTCTATTATAGGTAGTTGATAAATGAAAATTTCACAAGGAAGAAATTCCACACGAGTTTGCTGCAAATTATAGATCGTTTAGAGTGGGCGTAACGGTCATTGAAGTCACAGATAAATATTTTACAAGAATCTAGGTTATTTCCTCGATGCACTTTGCACGCAGCCTTCGCCGAGTTAAAAAGAAAAGAAAAACACCAAAAGTCGTTGACAAAGTGCAGAGCGCGTGTAGACCGAAAAGTTCATAGATAAACGAATATTTTCAATAGCCGTATCATAATAAAACCGTAACCTTTTCGATAGTGAATAATTTTATACGTTGGTCGAAGAGCCTCGTACTCTTGATATGCGCCGTACCGTTCAAGTTATTAAGTCGTTAAAGTTATCATGAGAAAAAAATAAAAAGAGATACTGCGGATCATATAGGAAAAACCCTTTTTTTTGTAATTTTTTAAGCTATTGTACTTTTTTAGCGCCATGCGTATTATAATCAACATATAGTTATATACCCGGTTCGCTTTGTAATTAGCTACTAGATCCCGCAATGGATATTACGGCAAAAACGAAGACCTTATCTTATCGCGTTTAGGAGGAATATTAGCGGTGTTTAAGAAAACATTAAGCATATAGTCTCATATCTAAAACGGACTATAACAATTATATGTACGTCAGATAGAGAGAGAGAGAGAGAGAGAGAAGAGGGGAGAATTTTAACTTTAAATATACCACAGTCGCGTAAATATATTTAACACGTTTGACGTACAGGCGGATAAATTACAAAATCAACCATTTTATAAATCATTGGCGAGTATGTTTGATAAAGTCTCACAAATTGTAACAAATTAATATTGAGTTTGAGCAAAAGTTCATAGCATTACGAATTAATAAATTCATACTATAACTTTGTTCAGAATAAACGAAATTGAAATATAGAAAAAGGGTTCAAAGTTTAAAATCTTCTCTTTCGAAATAAAGCATTGCGTTTTTTGAGTTTTTGTGAGATTGGTAATTTTTATACATATACAGAAAACTATACGAGCTGAATAAAATGAAATTTTCTTCTCATTTTGTAGTTCTGTCACATGCTCAAAAAACTTGCAAAAATTTTCGACTTTTTAATATATGAAGGTTTAAGGTTTACCTGACAAAATTATATATTTTAAGTATATATATGTTCTTAAGATCTTTATGTTACTGAATTATTGAATTAAATAAAAGGAGCATTTTAACTTTGATTGCTCATAATTCTATTAAAAATAATTGTCCTGTAATTTAAAAACATATTCTTAGAGCTGAGACTTTGTCTTATCGAATGGTATAATTGCCAAATTTTTCTTAAAAACATGTAGACAAGTACAGTAGCGCTACTAACTTTTGTTCCACAATCCACTAAGTAGATTATTGCTATTTATTTCGTGCGTCATTCAGTTAATCCAACAACATTCCGGACTATTGACATTCTTGATCGAAGCTTCTGATATCTCATCGGCATAACGTTGTTTATAGATAATCGGAATTTATGTTATGCAGAATGTACTACGTACGTTTTTTGTGCGTCTGCATATCATATAAGACGTCTCGTAAAAAATTGAATTTTATATGAGTCTTTTATATTTACCTTCATCCTTTTTTAATAAAAATCATAATTAAGGTAATTAGAGAATTTCATACTAATTTAATATTATTTAATATTAATGAGATAAAATTATATATTTTCAATTTTCAAAATATAAATGACAAAACTTGTTTTTTATTCGATATCACGCAAGAGAAGTTTAATTTCATCAATTAGTTGTTCTGTGTCTCATAACTTTATTATAATGGTAGCAGAAACACAAAATTGATATTGCGATAAAGTTGCCGGAAAACGATAACGGACGAGTTTACGTTTTCTCATTCATCATCCAGAATATACATACATACGATGGTACATACTCTTAGTATACTCGCTATAAATATTACTGTTGTTATAAATTATCTGTCCTGACACTTTCTAGACATTTGAAAATGTCAACCAGCGTTACAAAAGGTGAGAATCATCGGCGTGGGAGGTGCCGAACGTTTCCTCGTTCTATTCTTATTGCTAATATGTATTTCGCTTTCGAGAAGCTTCGGGGATGATCTAGCAGCGAGCTTTCCCAGGATACCTACCTATCCCATCGCATAAAGGATCTGGACATCACCCTTTGAGAAAGCCGCTGCAGCGTGAGAACTGATGCTCAAAGTCGTTCGCTTCGGTAAAGGAATCGATAATTCGATATCCGTTCCGCGAACTTCGAAGACCAACGAGCTGGAACATCAGCTAAGCTCCGCGTCGGTGGGAATAAAAAATAATACGTGTTCGAGACAGAGAGAGAGAGAGAGAGAGAGAAAGAGAGGTCCTCACAATTTGTTTCTTCTCCCAACTCTCTTTTCTATATCTATAACTGAACTGCCTATATCGTGTCTCACACAACTTTTTTATATTAAATCTTTCAATGCTCATTACATTCGATATTTTCGTCAATTGATTACTGAAAACTGTTTATTTAAACAAAAAAAAAAAATAGAAAAATACATGCTGTATTTTACAGTATATTTTTAAACAAATAAGATTTTTACAAAATAATATAATTTCTTTTTTATATGACAAAAGTAAATATTCGTTTGAGTAAATATTATTTAGCAAATTTAAAACATTTTGAAAAAAAGATCCAAACTATTATATTTTACAATATTCTTAAGCTAAGATTTCTAATACAGAATATCGCAACATTTGTAACAATATAATTGTCTTATATGACAAAAAAATGTTTTGTTCTTATCAAGCTTCCTAATTTTTAATTTCGACTAACAGCTTAATTCTCGGAGAAAGTTGATAATGTATGGGTATGAAATTTCTACATAGAGAAGTTGAGAACCACTACGATGCAAGAGCAGGCGCATACTGTGCCGCGTCGGCAGATGAAGAATTCGTGCCGCTCTTCCCCCACTCTGTCAGCAGCAGTCGGCACCTCTCCCCACCACATTTCTCCCTTCAACCTACGCCGGCTACGGCAGGGTGATATAAGGACCCCGCCCGACGGCGTCGTTTCAGTTAGATCTGCGACGTTGTGAAGTGTGGGGTGCACGTGATCTCTCCGACCGACGTTCAAACGCCTCGTTCGATTTGCGACCGTTATTAAGGAGTAGTCGCTTCGCATCCGACGTCTACACGTCGTTCAGTGCACGCGTTAGAGGTCTTTCGATTCGAGGAATAGACGAGTAAGTCGATCGAGCATTCATTTAATGCGGCTCCTTTTGGAGCACGAGTGAGTGAGTGAGTGAGTGAGAGAGAATGACAGTGAACGCGGGCCGACGCGTATCGATGCGGCATGAGATTTCTATAAGTGAGTTTAGGGCTTATTAGGGACGACCACCGACGCGTCTATTTCTTTTTTTAATGTACGTTCAGAGCACCAAGTGGACAGAGACAGAGAGAGGATAAATTCTGGAAGACGTTCCACCACGGTATATTTTAGCCGTTCTTTTCGTGCAATTAAATTTTCCCCACTTTTACCTTTTCTGACTCTAATTATTTTGCTAAAATCGAGCCTCAATTTCTTCACAGTTTATCGTTATCTTGTACTCTTTAAGAACTCGAGAAAAGATTGAAAACGCTGATCGAGTGCTTATAAGTACTGTATAAATGCTTGAAAGAGAGAAGCGAGCATTCCGTGAGAGCATCAAAACAAACACGCATGTCGCCGAGTTAACTACAGCAGCTTACAGTTTTTATATCGTTTAGTTTTCTCTCCGATATCGCGATATTTTCGAGCATCTTTTACGGCATCTGGCACGCCTTCTTCCTTGTGTAGCAGAAGCTGCGTAATTCTGTTCTTCCGATACATCCGTGGCGACCCTCGAGGAGACGCTTTCACCACGATTTCGTTTCGAGAAAGCCAGAGATCCGAGAGGGAAAGAGAAAGAAGGAGAATTCTTTGTGTCGCAATATATCGAATTACGCAGTAAAAGACGACGGTCACGTTATGAATTTTATTGTGCACGCCGCGCCAGTTCCGCCTGATGTTAGAAAAGAGACACGACAGGGAAAAGGGAAAGACAGTCCACGTTGGAGTAACTGACAATACAACGCGAATTTGACGTGACACACGATCGAGACTTATGCTACATAGATCCTGTTCCGTGCTAAATGACGATGCAGTTTCTATCTCTCGAAGTTTCGCTAACAGTTTCTAGAATGTTAGTTCCTCTCGTCTCCAGCTTCAATCAATCAAAACGGACGGAAGGAAAGAAAAAGGATTGGAGTCTCATTTTTCAAAACTTGGAAGTTTCTGGACTCGCAATAAAAATTCATTTGGTTACTATTACTTGCCGGAAATGACGATTGCTTCTCGTCATCCATCATGTTAACGTAAGGACTCGAACACAATGGAGAAAGGGTACACATCAGGTAATAGGTTTCAACCTACGATTGTGCGTTGCACTTTCCGATAGGTCGAAATTCGTTGCCTGAGTTATCTCTAGCTGTTCCTATTCGAGTCTAGACCTTCACGTTGCATTGAGAGAAGAGATTGATGGAAGCACAATCACTTTTGCCAAGAAGCAAGCTAATACGATAAAAATTTAATTTCTAATAATAACGGTTTCGCCGCCTACCATTGACAGTTTGCCAAAGCACGGTTAAGTAATCGATGGCCGAAGGACAGTGATCCGCGTTGAAGGTGGCGTTATTTTGCGTCGTTGCGACGCGGCGCGGCGCGCGGTTTTTTCGCTTGCGAGCCGAACGAACGCGGCGAAGCCGTGAAGAGAATCAATACTCTCATGTGCGAGACGAGCGCGGGTTCTTCGTTCGGCGCCCAACTGTCGGCCATCGACCGGAAGATTGCACCACGGAAGCGCATGTATTACATCCCGTGTCGCGCTTCGCCGGCGCATCGTGGAAAATCCGCGGTCGAAAACGGTCCGATTGCTCGTGAATAATTGAATCTTTCGCAATTAAGAGAAAGCCCCGAATTAAACTTGCAGAACACAATGATAAAGGTATCAACGATCTCTCGAATAATCGACCGGATACTAACTCTTACACACGTATGATTTTTGTGTCTCGGCTTAATTTCCATCGCTTTAATAAATATACAAAAATTAGTAAGTGTTTCTTACATATATACCTTATTAACATCTTTACAAGGTTGTGTATTGAAAAAATTGTATACTACGTTATGATTAATTATGAGTATTTCGAAGAAAAGAAATGTCTAGGACACGAATGAGCCAATCGTCGTGTATATTGAGAGTTAAGCAACAAGGTTAATACGATGCTTTTTAGAGAGGCAACCAAGAAAATATAACTTTACAAGTTATAGAGCTGCTATAGTTTTTTCGAATACTAAAACGTGCTAGTAAAAAAAAGAAATTGTAAAAAGTATTGATTTTTTGACCAAGTTTTAACTTCTGATGAAGAGTTGAAAGAAAATATGCCGGGCATCTTGCGTAACCGTAAATATAAGGGGACTTGAGAAAGGAAATCTTGATTTCTCGATCCACGTGTATAGAAATTTGGATGCAGTATTACGAAAAGCATGCAGTATTACGGAGAAAATTATATTCGCGATGAAGCAGTGGGCTCGCGTAATAATCTTCTGTTTCATTCGAGAATCAATAGAGACGGATATCTCGCTGCATTCTCGCAAAATCATCAAACTTAATTAACTTGAAGCATAGATATACCACTTTCAAAACAAACAGCGTAGTTATCGGCCGCAACGAGGTCAGTCCTTCTGCTCACGTCACTTCTCTCTCGTTGCGTGCGTTGTAAAGAAGAAACAACGCGTCGGGGAACCCGTTATGCCGCCGGCATGGCCGCGAATTCCTAAGGCCGGAATTTTAATTTCGCAATCCTGTTAGCGCTTCGCGACATTCCAACGCCCGAATGACTCGCCCTCGTTACTCTACAATCGCATACGATTTTTAACTGCTGTTGAAATGCAGTATGCATCAAGAAGACGCTCGCCCATGGTGCTGCTGATGATTCTTCGAACAGTATAAAAGAGAAAACTTGAAATTTTTTTTAACAATCTATACTCAGTGGACACGCAGAGAGAGAGAGAGAGAGAGAGAGAGAGAGAGTGAGTTTGCTTTCCTCAATCTCAGGGATCGGTCGTTTTTTTCCTATTTTTACTATTTTAATCTCGCTGATTATATTCTTCTCTTCGTTCGGCTCTTTGCGAGAGCCGTCCTCTTCTTCTTTGCTGGCCGGTCGTCACATGCAGGCCACTTTCGTACGGAGGTCTCCTTCCAGCCGACCTGATTCCATCCCAGCAGCCCGACCTACGCGCATCCGTGTGTGCGTGGGTGTTATCCAGAATAGCCCGGGGGTCGATCGATATCCCGTGCAACGTGGGTTGTTGGCCTGATTTTCACCTTACGAGTAAACGGCTGCCCTCTCACGACGAAAATCGCAAAGCGCCGACTACCCGCGGTTTGTAAACATCCGGAAGGAATCAAACGAGAAAGTATGCGGACTTTTGTCTTTGGCGCCTTTTTTAACTCCCTGGAGGTAACTGGTCAAAGATGTCGATTGAACAAATCTATTTTCTTCATCTGTAAATTTGGATGAAATTTAGGACTCTTATTCAAAATTTCATTGAAATTTAGATTCTTACTAATATATCTAATATTAATTCTTCTTTACATGAGTTATGGCATTTCTTGCGAAATTAAGTGCGCCTTTTAATGAATACAAATTAAATGAATCTTATACGGACTCGGCATCAGTAAGTGCTGCAATGTTGCAAATTTTGGCGTCAGCCTTCCTCCGGAAGGTTGACTTCTTCCTGATCTGTACAGATTGATATAGGTACACTTCTCTGAATGAAAAAGGAACGTACGTGCCACTTGCATTGCCTTCACGTCCTCTTCTATTCTTGTCAGGTCTAAACGGAACGAAAATACGCTCATGTGGACCGGCTAGCCGTTTCTCGGCTCGGTTGCCAACTACCAATTCGCGGACTGGTTTCGCAAACCGGTGCTCGCGTTTCTCGAGGGCTAATCTTAGGATTTAATTGTTCGCGAGAGAAAATGGACTCGCCTTTAAGGGAACCGTATCGCACAAAACAAAAGGCGAAATGCAAATGCGGAGATTTTGGATTCGCATATATTGAATTCCTTCTCGGATAATTATTGTTCTCTGCGTATAATATTGAATAGTTATGATTTGTTATATATAATGTTTCATAATAGTCAGTTACAGAGTCAGATATTCTTTAATTTCTTACTCTAATTAGAATGATAACGTATTTTTCCTGATATTGCATGTCTGCGTACTATTATAATTAGAGATAAGTAAATTAAAGGCTAAATTGTCTCAAGGAATACCCGTATAGCGTTCTGCAGATTGGAGTGCGATCATTAATGAAGGAACATTGTGCCATCCATGACCAATTAGCTGCAGTCCTTGAAGGTGACTTGCGAAATGGAAACCTCCGCACAGATTAGCAGAGATTAGTTACCTGCTAATTCATTCATGTGAACGCATATCGGAAAGTGTACGTGTTTCGCACGGAAATACTTTACGTTAATGGAATTAACGCAGTTTGTAATTTTCCGGATTCATTAACAAATATTGATAAATAGATGCGTGTAAAATATTGCTCAATAACTATCTGTCGCATCTATGTATGGAAAATTCTTGTATTTACGTTAAAACAATTTGCTTTACAAATTGACAAAAAATTTTTACACCCTTTACAAATTATTTTACAATTTTTCCATTTAGGACACGCTTACCATTTCCAAAAGCTTGTTTCCTTTATGCCAAAATTATGAAAATCCGAATCGATCGTAGCTTTGCGCAAAAGTTGCGCACGTATTATATGTATATTGTCTCCTAAGACTGACATCGACCGGTTTCACACAAACGTTATCGCGAACAGACACACGCCGGAGGGGCTTCTTCGCGCGCGCGAGAGACGTTATAAATAATTCTAGGCGAGAGTGTCGTCGTATAACATCGTAGAATCGACGTTATCTGCATCGTCGTTGACGGTTATGGCGTCATTCATTTCGCGCGCGTAGACGTCCTCTTCCGCCTCGAGAATCTGCTTCACGATTCGAGGCGTCATCATCGTCGTCGTCGTCGTCGTCGTCGTCGTCGTCGTCGTCGTCGTCGTCGTCGAGGATAGACAGAATGATTTATAACCGTGACGTTAAGTCTAGACTTAAGTGCTTGCTACTGGAGAAAAAAAATTGTGTGAATAATTATGCAGTATTTCTTTCTTAAAATCTTTAGAATATTTCCATTATGAAATGTCTTGGCAATTAAATGAGCAATAATTTTTACGAATTTCTCTCGAAAGATCTCGCGTCCTGAAAAATTTATGTCTTAACAGATATTGATGCAAAATCATTGTTCATAACTTATTCGTTTTACTTTACTTGGACTTTAGAGCGATAAGTTGATCTTCTTATATGAGATAATCTACTCTCCAATAATAGTACGCAAATATAAAGAATTAGACATCGCACGTAGTGTATGCATATATATATATATATATATA
>NW_017275337.1:1138825-1196712 GCF_001594065.2 Cyphomyrmex costatus | reverse complement strand
ACACATGCCTGCGGTATTAATATAATCCGGTTATTTATAGTCTACAGCTTTGCATTTGCGCCTTATAGTTCTATTTTCGCAACAATATCACCTACTAATCTCGCGGTTTGAACGCGGCTGCGAAGATCCTATTTTATTCTCTCTATGGTACCGGCCCTTTCATGTGATGTCTTCATTCGTGTTTTTTATCCTCCACGCGCTCTTATTTCTTCGTAGGAAAAATTTGATGTAGGAAACAGAGGCGATCTTTCCGTGTTATTTTTCCTTGTCAATTTCTTTCTCGCGCAATATTAATAATCCGCAAAATCAGAAGCTCGTTGAAATCTTGGCGCCGTGAGAAATTGCGTTACCTCCGCGATTTAACTCACTGAGTCACCGTCATCAGATCCTCGGCCTGATGTCACTCAAATGACGCGCTATGTAACTATATTTCCAACGACGACTCGGTTTCCAAAATTATCGCATCTATCAAAATGAGATGGCTAGCGGCGATTCCCATCAGCCTTTCCGAATTGTTCGTACTGTAAATAAATCTTAAATTCAGATATATAAAAAAAAGTCATTTTTTTTCCATTAATGTAATAATAAAAACTTTTAATAAATAAATTTTTTTTCATGAACGTAAATATTTTCCTAATGGGTTTTCCTTAATACGCAATCATTTTCGTTTTTATAGGAAGCTTTATGTGAGCTAGGTGACCGCAAAATCACTCTGTTTACATAGACACATCATAGTTACACGTAATTTGTTCAACGAGAAAAACGATAATTGCTCGAGATTAGTAATTTTGCGAAAACAGTCAATAATAAAAATCATAATGTGAATCACTAACTAAGAGAAGCACACATCGGTATAAACAAAATAAATAAATAAAACACAAAAAACATTTGTGTTAAAAATAAATGTTTATTATTTCATTTATGTATACGCATCCAAACATTGATTTCGACCGTGATTTTACGCATGCATTGTGGCATTTATCGTTTCAAATATAAATATCAGCTATTGTTTATATTTGGACAAGGAATTGTGAAACTAATGTTGTTACGTATATTAGTTTCAACTACTTTGACTCTGAAGAAATCATCGACTCGATGGGGCGCGCTATCCGGACAATTAGTTTCGTAACTGTCGTATTATACACGATTTTATATTTGTTGATAAGAGTGCCCGCTTAGATTTTCATGAAATAGTCCGCAATTCCGGGAAAAGAGTTGCCAGAAAACGCAAATCACATGGGTGTCACTTTGCGTCGTATCGCGTCGCGCAAATGTATACGCGCGTGCGATAAACTTATCGGTGCGCGCAGCACTCTCATAGTTCGGCATTATCCTACTTACCTCGCGTTATCGAGGTTGGCTCCAGTGAGTCGCTTAATCCACTTCCGTTCGATTGCCATTATTGAAACGATCGTAGACGGTCTTGGTTCGCGTTCTTGCGCGCCATATGCCGCAATTCGACATTCAACTCTGTAGGCGTTATCGATTATCGACGTCTCGAGGAATGCCGAGAATTCGTGTGATGTGCGTGATTGCACAGTAGGATGGTCGAGTTTTTTTTTTTTTTATCAACGGTTATGATATCGCGGTTAACGAGAATCCAGAACACGCAGTAATGCCATATGACGGTGTCCCCTGGGGGGTTAATAAATGCAAATACAAATCGATCGGTTTGTTCGCGGCGTAGTAGTACTAGGTGGCGACGACGCGAGATATCGATCCGCAACGCCGGGTGTATATTTTTTAATATGACCCGCGACGAAACGCGAATCGATAGCGCGATATTTGCGAGTAATCTCGGACCTCCGAGAGACCGATTGCATTTGATTTTTTCTGATGGAGTCAAATTTACTCCTACTGATATATAATACATCATTCTATACATCTTATATTAATTCTAGAATGAAACAGTTAGGGTCTGCTTTATCGAATATAATTTTTCCTCAAATTTAAAAATTTAGATAGATATCAATTTAAGATAATTTTGCCGAATTATCAGAATAATTAGAATGTATTAATAGAAAATTCAATCATAATGAGCAATGCTGCAAAAAGTTTTGATATCCTGGCAATCAGTTGGGATATTATATATGTGTATATAAATCTTTTGATAGTCTAACGAAATTATTTTTAGCTTTGTAACAAGTTAAATTTTTAGATGTCTGTTCATCCTTGTACTGATTAAAAATAGTTTGGCTCGACACGTTTTCTTACACACAGACTTGATTATATATAATCTTATTTGTTGTACCATTGAAAATATAAAAGATTGTAAAATGGTAATAATAGTAAAAAATTTGTTTCAATAGAGGGGATTTTGCATCAAAATCTTCTTGTATACGGCATTGCATTTCTGTTGGTGACTTTATTTTGTAATTTACGGCAAATATCGATAGTGGGTTACGCCGGATAGTATATTTATTTATACTGTACATCATTATCGAGCAGAAGCTCCTTGCCGTTTATTATCCTCTCGTTGAGGAGATTGCTTAACAGCTCCACGTGTCAGCTAGAAAATCCTTGACTTTATCTATCTGTGCTGAAATGATCAGAAAATTGCTAATTTCGTAATAATTCATGATTTCGTAACTACACTCTCTTGTGGATTTATTCAACTTGATATGTATTGTAGTTTTTGTTGTTATCGACTTTTTAATTTTTTTATTTATCATACTACGATTCAGAGAAAAGCTGAGAAATGCAACGAGACGTAACAAGATTTTATACACGCTCTCGGAATCGTTAGCTACATTTACTTTATATCGCGTGAGATATAACTTTCTTTCTGGATGTGAGCCGATCGCGATGTCACTAAACCAGAAGACGAATTCGAGTCGTCTATTCGCCTTTCGCTTTGCAATGACAAAAATCAAAGTGCTTCGTCAATATTGCAGATCACGTATGTCGGCTTGTCAATGTACTTTCTCGTAGAAAGCAAAAGCGTTTCGTGCCAAGGTGAGATCGCGATGAATGCACTCTCGTGATGCCCTTCGCTCGTTGTCACGATTCTGTACGATCCTATATAGGCTCCTTGTATACGGCACTCTAATAAATCACTAATTCTAAGCACGTTAAATTTGTATTACATAGGTAATCTCTATATATGCGGTTTCGGTGTTTAAATCTAAAACCACAATCACGAAATTGTCCTACATTCAAAAAATTAAAGATTTATTACACTGCACAGCAGACACGGAAAAGTTTCGTTTCTTCAGTTGTTTAGGAGAGAATGGACGGAAATAATTCCGCGATATATTTATTACAATAAACTGTTACGTACTCGAAGCCGTACTTTAATTAGGCACCTTGAAGTACGGTGGAAGCTATATAGTACATCGAATAATAATTATTAACTTTTCCCTTCGATTTGTGTCGATTCTATTGAAATTTTTACGGCGCGATTTGCTGCGTAATTTTTTATATACTTATACCTATGTAATTGTGCCTGATTATGTATTATATCCGCCACGTGCGTCAATATTTTAAGATCCCTTATCGACATTATCGGATTCCGGGGATTTTCTGCGGGTCATTTGTTTGTCGATATTTTTATTTATACACATATAAAGCGGCGGAAAATCTTAAAAAATTTTTTTTTTCGAGAGAGAGAGAGAATCTAAAGAATCTCTCACTATTTACAGTATTTATTCTAAATTATTTACTATTTAAACGAAATTTATTCGTCTCTATGGAAATTAGTTTCGTTATTATTTTTGTCATATCCAATTGAAATGGATTTTCTTTTCTTATGTGTAAACCGAACTTTCAACTAAAATTTATTCATACGTATTTCTGAAAAGAGTTCGCAGTTTTATCAAAAGATTTAATTTGCTAAGAAACCTCTTTTTAACACTCATAATTATAAAGATATTGATATGTTGATCTTCTCAACTCGAAAAAAACTGTCTGTCTTTAAAAACATCATTACCATTCCCAACTTTAACAGAGATTGTAAACATTTTTCTCATTTCATGTTTCAGTATCCACTTACCAGTGTAACATGTCGGTTACTTCCGTGCAACCAGCTACCACTGAGAGCCTTTCCCGTCATGGGTGAGTAAAATCATCGTCGATCTAAATTTTTTTTTCGCGGACATCAGATTGTGATCCGAACCGCACCAGACAACCGCAACTTATAATTGCAAATGCCTGACGTGCCTCGCACGACTGGATTTTTTGCCACGGAATGCATCGATATATTATAGATAGATTTTCCCGCAAGAAACCAGCGCCGTGGCGGTACTAATATGAATTTCAGATCGCCTAATTGAAATATTACGACCTTCGCGCCTAGCTTTTTCTCTCATTATGAAATGTGACCTTCGATTCCTATATATGAGGAGAAAAATGGAACACATATATGGCGTTTCAAACTAAACAGAGAATATCAAAAAGTGGGGGCTTATATCCTGTAAAATTTATGTTATACAATGGAAATGTATGAAAATGTTGCTTAATGAGAGGCAAATGACAAACATCTCGTTCTCAGAATTGAAACCTAGAAGCCTCGATCATTATATAACCAGTTTCGATAATTAATTTCATCGCAATCAATTAACGCTAAATAGGAGGAGTGCAATAATGTTAAATGTGGGGCGCGATGCAGCGGAAAAGAGGGAGGGATACCTTGCGGTTTGCGCTCCGATTTTAGCCAAGCCGGCGATTTCGTTTTTCATTTCCATCGGAACGTGCGGCGCCATAATAAATTTCACTTCCTATACAACGCATTGCGAACACCGGAAACGTTAATCGGGGGACGTTGAAGGTGATTCGACACCGTTATAATACTGTCGTCAAATTGAAATCGTTGCTCATCCGTTGAGAATTATAAAAGTATATTGAGATTAATTTAAAACCGAATTTAATGAAAATAAACGAAGGTTGGTGTTATTAAATCAATTATTTCGTAACTTCACAAGTTATATCAAAAAATTTCAAACTTTTATGCATGCAGAATCATCATAAATTACTGCTGACCAATTAAATCAAATCGCCTAGTTGTTTCAACCGTAAATTGAAATCCCCTCGAGGATAATTACTATATTCCACAATTATCCCAGAATTATCGCTACCTCGCGACGGATAAATTGCAACAAAAATCACAATAATTTTCGCTGTTGTCTTGAAATATAATGATGACGGTTACGATACTTTTGTTGAAAAAAATTACACGTGTGCGAGAAAAGATCTCTCTTATTTTTTACCATTTAATTAAAGAAGAGTTGTATAATTTCTAATAATCTTTTTCTTGCGGTTTACGGTCATTCAGAAAAAAATCTCTGTTGCCGGCCTTTGTTCTCCTTGTGTCCGATATATCTACGTTTGCCTGGCAGTGCCGAGCGCACAAAACACGAACGAACGCGCAAGTTGGGCACATTACGCGTGCATTCACGTTGCAGTCACGTGAAAGAATCGCGTTTTTTTCTTCCTGATTACCATATGTGCACGCTCATTCGAGCTAATCGCGGCCCGGCCGTATCCGTGCTCTTCCTTCGGCCGCCAGGTTCAAGGTGGTTTACTCGCGCGATTCCCTCGCCCTGATAAATCGTACCTCCGGGAATCACGGAGCGTGTCTCGCACGGATATTTAAATTTGTCGGAAGGGTTTCTTGCGCAGACTCTGGCCTTCCACGTTCCTTCTCCCGACACAGAGGAGAGATTGAAGTCGGCATTACGTAACAGAAACTTTATTAAAAAAATCGAATAATTAACATTAAGAGCTTCTCTATCGAATTAAGCAGACTGAAAAGAGCACAAGTAGAACAATAACGTTTTAATTATGAAACAGTTACATCAGACTTGATTTTCATTTGAAATTGAAGCGACAAAGCGTCATTATAGGAAGAAAAAAAAGAGAAACGTTGACAAATTTATTTTATAGATTCAAATAGAATAGAGATTATTATTTTACGAATAAGTGAAACTATGAGCAGAGATTTACGAGAAAATAAATTTTTAACGCATGGATCCTCGTTTCGGTTTACAGGAGCAACATCTCGTTATCCCATCACAGCCTATATGGGAGCGTGGACGACGGTTTGCAAGGCTCGCATCCCCAATACCAGGACACGATCCTCACGATCGAGGAGCTGCGTGCTCAGCTCAACTCTTGCTTTACGTAAGTTGATTTGTGCTCTTTATCATCACGACGAATTGGTCGCGCAGATTCAACAGACCGTGGGAGTCGATCGGGGGAATTACGCAACGTTACGCAGAGTGACATGTCGCTGTTCGCACAATGGAATCCGGTACGATCCGGAGCCAGGGCGACTTTAATTCGTCAATTCGCGACGCGCTTAATTCTCCTTTACTTACTAATTCGAGAGAGAAATGTCCTCTGAATAAAGATAATTATGTTCGCGCGCGAGAAGTCGACGGGAGACGAAATTTCTTTTGGCTATCGAAATTTTTGTACAAACCTTACAAACAAACACTTGGTACGAACGCGTCATCGTGCGAACGCGCAGGATTGATAAGATAGTCATCGGTACGGAATGCAAGAAACGAGGCTAGTAGGTATGCCCAACGTTTATCTGGTGACGGTTGACGCAGTTATTCCGGTAAATCGATGCCCTACATCGGACGTATGCAGCCTCGATGTGCGGCATTTCCGTGAAATATTCACATAGCCCGTCGTAATTCGATCAATCAAAAATATTCGACGTCCTAGAAAGATATTCTTCCTTCTAAGAAAAAAAACTTAGTCTTTATTCAATAAACTCGATAAAATCCTTATTAATACGTATATATCTACTAATTAATCTATAATTTTGCGCAATTTGCTCTCGTCATTTGTTATAACAACGAAATAATTAAAATAAAAAACAAAGTATTTTCGAAAATAAGTTTGTGAATGTTTTGAATCATTAAAATTTTGGAATATTAATTTTAAAATGTAATTTTTAGTATAATAATTTGTAGAAGAATAAAAAAAATATGTTCTTTCTTTTTTTTTTCATTATGTTTCTCTTTTTCTGTAATTAATTAAAAAATGACAATTTTTTTAAATTATATTTTTCTAGCAAATGAGCGATATATTTATTGATTAGTTTAACTAATGTAATTTTGTAATATATATCAACGTTACCGTTTTATCGAGTAAATCTTGCGTAAACCGGATGACGCTGATCGAATTGTTAAACCGCATGACCTTGTTTCCCTGAAAGACCGTCCCAATGGTAATTTTGCGATGCAAATCGTCAACTTCTCTTGCAAGCGCGTCGTTGGGTCGCACGCTTCCGTATTACTACACGCCTCCATTATTAGCATAATTGGGTGTGTATTCGCATCGGGACGATTCATTATCGTTGTCTTGTTCTCTGCGTAGATGCGGGGTGTCGTGGAGCGAGGAGCACGTCTCCTTGGACTGCAGCGAGTGCGGTGGCTATTCCCTGCAACGGCCGTGCCCGCTTTGTGACGGTCGTTGCCATACCGTGTGGAAGCGCGACCTTACCATGGTAAATATCTACCCTGTGAACCTCTCTGCTCCAGAAGAAGAATCGATAAATTCACCCGACCTGATACATTAACTCCTGCCAATTTCCCTCTCATTAATTAATGTCCATTACTTATCTTCATTATGACATTATCACTTTTCATTTTAATCTTTTTGTCGTCCATTAGACATGAATTTTTTTTGTTGATTAATCGAGAGTCAAGGATCCAAATATTGTAATGTTAATTTGACTATTAATAATGATTTAATGATAATTTTGGCTTTGGCACAAATTTTTTAAATCCTGTATAAATTTCCTTAGTTTTGATCAAAAAACGAAAAAGTAAATTTACTTATGATATTTGTTTTCCTTTGTAGTCCCATGCGAGTCGTAAGGCAAGATGGATCGGTGAGTGTGGACTGAGCTGTGGACCCTCCTTGGAGGAATCACTGGTGCCCGCGTTGGAGAAGCTGCGGGCTACTTCGTGAATGGCATCAGCCCGAGCACCGCCAACCATGCACAAGACTTAAATCCATCACCATCCATCTAGTATCACCCACCACCATCGCATGCGAGATTCAAGAAAGGAAGAGAGAGAGAGAAAGAGAAACGTATGAATGTAGACCATGGATGATATACATTATGTTCCTGAGGAGGGCGGCTGACAAGGGAAAGAAGGGTCTGTGTTTCGACCTTTGTGATTTCTTCCCTAAAGATACAAAGCCGTACCCAGCTGGTCCCTCGACATCAGGGACCACCATCATCGTCATGATCGTCTTTTAGGCGAAAGTACAAAACTACGCGATCGACGTCCGAATTCTATAAAGAATTTCTACGTTATACTGAACGATTAACTATGTTGCAGCGAACTAGTTTAAACACACTGCTCTCTTACGGGGACAACAGATTCTAATTTACTTTTAGCTTTTACGCCGATTTACTGTGTCGTAAAATTTATATTTCGATTATCTCTTCACAGATTTCTGAATTAAAGTTACGCTAACAATTTTTATTAGGAAACAGAATTTTATCTTTTTTTCGAATGATTTTTGCCGCTGATATAGACTTGCTTCAATGCTACCTGAAAATAGCTTCTTTCTGAAGTAGTTTTTTTGTAAAGTTAAGCAATAGATAATTTGTCAAAGAAAATCTTTCTATTCAAGAATACATCGCTGTATCCATGAAGCAGATTTGATTGTTCTTTGAAATATTTTTGAACTTTATATTTTTTTTTAAGTTTAGAATATAGAAATATATATTTAAAAAAAGTGCAAAAAAAGCAGGAACAAATCGAAAATATACCCTGATCGTTTTTCTTTTTCATTCAATCTGGATGACTCGGAAACATTTTTTCGGTACAAAATTAATCTCAGAATGAACACAAAATGGAGCTTTGCTTTTAAATTTGATTGGCATAGTTATCTTTTGGAACTGCAACAGCTAATGTCTTTGTGCAAATAACTAATTTTAGCAATCGTAACTCCGAAATATCTTTATATCATTTGATTTGACCGTCGTAATAATTATTTGTCCCTGCACACTTATAACACAATTAAATTTTGTAATGTAATTTCACGGCACATGCACCTGAATTGGTACTTAGAATACGGCGTAAATCTATGATTTTTCAAAATTAAAACACAATCAAGAATTTCTTTTTATGAAAGTACATTCTAAAAATTTTTATATTATGTATGTAAGTAGTAATGTAACAATACCCTTATCACATCATTAGTTACACTCCAGGCTTAAAAAATTTTAATTTGTAGACTTAAAAAGCAATGAAAAAACGACCAATTCATTTGTGGAAAATTTGATTTCTTATTGCAGATTTCTTATAAAAAATGTTTTCAAATTTTTGTATCGAAATGCGAAACTTGCATCGCGTAATATCGTGATTTCGGAAAAATTCTAATGACGGTAGCTTAATCTTCGGTCGTTCCTATAGCAATGCGAGAGAAGCCCGATCTTCACTTTACTTTTTTACGTAACGAAAGTTACATCTCGGCCTCTCTGTCGCGCGAGAAAGCGCGAATTTGCATTACGCGAATCCTAGGATAATTATTAGGCGACAATTAATCGATCGAGCGATCTGACGACGAAAAACCCGTCTGGGATTTTCGCACGAGAGCACGACGTATCGGTGTTTTATATAGGTAAATAATAATTCAATATCCCTCGCTTTTAATTATCACAACTGTATTATTGGCGAAATAATTCCGAGCTTGCGATTGTATACGATAAAAATTTAGTCAAAGATTTGCCTCATTAGCGAGGATTTTTAGTGTTAACGTGACGTGATTCAATCGTCATAGCCCTAAGGATCGATAGGCAGTCGGTGTGTTATGAATTCGAAAAAAGTTATTAAATTATTTCCACAAATAGCAATTAGAAAGTTTGTCGTTTGAAATGTTATTGTATGTCGAAATTGGTACGGCGAGAAGAAAAAAGGTATGAAAATATACAGTTGTGTTGTCCGTTCGCATTGTAACGGAAAATCATACGAATCTCCTTGGGTCTATGAAAGTTTAAAAAAAGTCGGTTGTATTTATAGCGCGTTTCTCGACAAAGATACGTCCTGCTCGCTTTAAATCGTCCGCTTTTCTGCCAAGTGGTTGCTGAAGTAGCTCGACCCTCAAGCGCATGAGAATGTCTAATGCGGTTCAACAATTGTGTACTCGACACAAAGAAAATTGCGAGTGCCCAGTAAGATTTCATTCTTGAAAAATAAATTATCTGAAGAAAAATTGACACAGAAATGGTTATACCATTTCTTAATCGTGTGTAATGCAAATAAGATTTATACTTAAATATTTTATAACGACAAAACGCAGATTTATTTAAATATATTATAACTTATATATTAAATATGATGCTCTTAATATTCTGTCAATGTTATTATGGGCCTTGCAGAATTTTTTGTGTCAAGTCAGTTTGGAAAGCATTTACGTCGTGCCAATGACTTTTTCGGATTTTTATTATTGTTTTATAAGGATCCCGCGTGCCGAAGCCTTTCTTAGCGAAATGTATGAACAAAAGAATGTTTTCGGACGTTTACTGACTTTCCTCGATAGCTTACATATATTACATATATATATTACGAGTGCGCGAGTATACATGCTCATCTCAAAATACATCCTCATTTATTAAATTAAACTGTAATGTATAAAAATTGTCTGGAGTATTAGCTCGCGGTGAGCTTTAGTTTAATGCTTTAGAGAAAATCTTCGGTAGTAGTTTTTATTTAATCTGCGAATTCTTATTTATGACGTGCGAATACTGCAAAAGTATGGGTTTAATAAATACTTGCAAAAAATCCACTATGACTAGTTAATACAAATCCTCCTTTGTCTTCTTGTCTCTTTTCTATGATTTGAGATAATTTCCCAAGAAAAAAATGTGAATTGATATGTATATATACATATTTGATGTCTTTTCTTTATTTATATTTCAATTGTTTGCGTTAAAAAAATATATAACTCTGCTCTTGAATTTCTCTCGTATCAGAATATAGAATCCAGCAGCATATCTCTATTCAGATATTGCATTATTATTTATGGAGAATAAATAATCCACTGGGTTAGTAAGTGATTTAGTTCTATTGAGTAAAAGGTATATCAACATTTTATTGAAATTTTTTTTACGATTTATGTACATTTTCATCATGCCAGCAACACGTTTACACGATCTTTTTACAAGTCGAGACTACAGCAGTATTTTGTATCTCTATGCCGTGTGTGTACTCTAATATTTTAAGTACTCCATCATTTTCTATTAATTAAGTACATGATATCAGTACGATTCTGGAAGGCAACATAGAAGGAGTTTAATCGATAGAATTAAAACATCATTCGATGTCACGATTTTTAAATTTGTTATCTAATTTCTTATCGCCTTTTTCTAATATTTGTTATCAAACTTGAAAAAAATTACGATAATCCTGTCTCTTTAAATCATTATAAAAATGAATTTTTGTTAACAAAAAGGTTGTAAATAATATTATATATATATATATATATATTATTTACAACCTATTTATTATATATATATAATAATAAATATATATATATATATATAATAATAAATAGTTTTTATAGTTATACAACTACACAATACCATACACAATGGTATATACAATCTATAAAAATAATTTATATCAACACCACTTCTATGTTGTCTTGTAAGGTATTTAAGTATACAGCCGCAATAAAAAATATGAGAAAAAAATATACTTTAAAATCTTTAAATAGACTTTCAAATAACTTTATGAAATAATTTTTTTTAAATATCATGTGCTGATAATTGTACTCGCGCGTAAATGATATCTATAGATATTCAAATTATTCGATCATTTTTCAAACAAAAATATTATATGAAACAATAATATAAATTATCACTTATTATAATTTTCATAAATATTAACTCATTTTTATTCTGTCAATTGGTTCTCTGTAAAAGCATATATGTATCATGAAAAGGAAAATTTAAAAATAAATATTTAAAATAATTCTTGTATATGTCTACAGTCGCAAAAATATGTATATAATAGCTGCAATAAACAACGAATTAATCGAGAATAACAAACGTATCGAGAGAAGTTTAGCAGTGCTGTATTTAAAGTACCATCGCGTGTAGCAATAACTTGAAATGTTAATGTTTTATTTAAAGGTAAAAATTATAAAAATTTAGTATGATTTTTTAAGTCATTTACAAAATGTATAGATGGTGAATAATTAATATTAATTAACTAATAATTATTTTAAGTTTCTTGAATTATTTAATTAATTCAAGAAATGTACTCCTGCCAGCGGATTTTTAATAAATCTTTATTAAAAGTCATCATACTTAATATACTTGTTAGTACCAAAGTCTTATTCTATATGAATTTGTAATCTAAGTAAAATAACATTCATTTAAGTTCTTTAATGTTTTGCTATCACTGCACGCGAGAATACGTTATACTATGGCTTGAGCGCATCGAGAACGTGTAACGAGGATACGTGGTACTATATTACAGGAGAGAAAACGCATATTTCCTGAAAAGGTTCTATATACAAACCTTCTTCTGTTACCGCAAATTGTTCTAGTTTTGACTATTACTTATTAAACTGAGTAGCGATTCCGCTGATCAAGATCATGCGTACTCCCTCACATAGACGAGAGAGAACAATAACCTCAGTATCAGCATCCTACAAGGACCTTAATCCTGCTCGCGCAACTCGCAGCGCAAGCGAGTGACAAGAATCAACTTTGGTGCATGATGAAATTCGTATGTGTATGTATATGTATGAAATAAATTAATTAATAGTTTTCTGCGCAACAATAGTTCTAGCGTGAAGATCGTCGCTGCCATTTTTTTTATGCTCGATCTATACAATACTTAATATTAGACTGCGATCAAGAACGAAATTGCGCTGTGAAGGAAAAATTCAGTGGCGATTGATGAGAGTCCTAAGGCAATGGATTTTAGTATTGTCTGTAGAATTAGCCTAGTAGGAACGTATCGCTGGTGGAACCGTTGCACATTCCTGTTGATTGAGCGTAACGTCAATCACCGGTCTATAGTCAAGAGACACCTTAAAATAATGAAATAAGAATTAGAAGTTATGAAATAAAAGTTATCGAAAATATTTAATATTGAAAATATTAAAATGGAGAATGATAATAAATGTCTAATTAATTAATGTAAATATTGAGTAAAAAATATAAAATTTAAAAAATGAGAAAAACATTCATGGACAGAGTAAAAAATATCAATTTCTCATCTCTATTTGTAAGGAATAAAGAAAAAATATACCTCTCCTGTTTTCGAATTAATCTTCGATAGCGTGTGCTTCCTCCAATGTTGATTGAGAGGTTTTGGTTGTTGATTTTCGATCGGTTTACTGTAATCGTATTCATCGATTCTCTGTTTATAATCCTCGCGAGCGTGGGCACCGCGACTCTCCTTTCTATTCTCCGCTCCAATGATAGTCTGCATTGCATTGATCATGAGATTTTGCAGCTCAAGCGTTTCTATCAAATCGGAATTCCATATTAAAGATTTGTCCGCGACTTTTAACTCATTCAGTTTTTTGTAGAGATCGGACATTTTCCGACAGCCTGTGAAATAAGTATATAATAACATTTCCAATGCTATGTTTGTAAATTTAACACGTAATGATATACGAATAAAACATCAATTGATCAAAAATGATCTTTTCATTTTTACCTTCCTGTAAGCTTCCGGCGTCTCTAAAAACTGCCGCGTGCGTTTGCATAGTCTTTTGCATAGTTAGCCTCAATTCCGCGGTGGAGATGGAACCGTTGGCATTTCTAACCCAGTCTAAATTAGCTACCGTCTCCTCACCGGCGGTCTAAAACAAAGAAGCAAAATGTAACACACATTTATCTTGTAACAAAAATATAGTTTATATATATATATTAATTGAGAGCTTATCTGAAATGACAATAACTTACAGATCTCAGAGGTCCAATCGTCTCACCAGGCTTATTTTCTTCAGCGATAGTTTTAGCGCAAGCACGTCCAAATACGACTAAATCCAATAGTGAATTAGCACCCAGTCGATTAGCACCGTGAACGGACGCGCAAGCTGATTCGCCACACGCATATAAG
Source organism: Cyphomyrmex costatus (assembly GCF_001594065.2). NCBI lineage: Eukaryota > Metazoa > Arthropoda > Insecta > Hymenoptera > Formicidae > Cyphomyrmex > Cyphomyrmex costatus. The sequence goes on along the minus strand of NW_017275337.1, from coordinate 1,182,661 downwards.
CCAGGTATTATTTTGTCTTGATTGTTCTCTTTGATCAATACTTGACCTTTATAATTTGTCGGCACACCTCCTGCAATTATCAATATATAAATATAGCATTAGTATTACTAGACTCTCTCTTCCACAAAAAAATTATTGCAAATAAAACAAAATAGTTTGTAATGAATCTTTTGACGATAATCATCATCTGAATAATTGAAGAATTACTGTGTCGCATTTGATAAACTATTTTATCAAAATATTTTCTTGCTAAAAAGAAACTTAATCGTGACGACACCAATGGTACCTTAATGAAGAGTATCAGGCTTTAAATTAAAATTATCATACAGAATATTAATTACGGAAAAAAATTCATTGCATGACAACAACTATTTTCATGGATACATTTTCATTGCAAAAAGAAAATTAAATTAATTTTCTTATTAATACGTTGAATGTTATGCAGATATAACATGCACATACACAAATATATTTCTTAGCAATATTTCAATAAAGAGTACTGATTGTATCCACGATTATAAATATCTTCTTTCAAAGATCGCATCAGTATTAACAATTTTAATACTTCAATTATTTATATTCATACCCATATTGTAATGGACGGTGGGGATGACAGGGATGGGTTCCCGAGTCACATCGACGCCAGCAAATATCATCGCCGTCTCCGAAATACCTGGTAGCCGAGCAGCCAACTGTTCAGGTGGCAGATGATGTAGCTGCAAGTAAATGTGATCCTTTTCTGGTCCGACGCCTCTAAGTAGAGACAAAGAATTATATTTACCACGAATATTTTCAAAGACGCAACAAAAGATGCATCTTTGTCGGCCGGCAACTCACCTGCCTTCTCTAATCTCCATTGTCATAGACCTAGACACTACGTCTCGCGAAGCCAGATCCTTCGCCACCGGCGCATAACGCTCCATAAACCTCTCGCCCTCGCTATTTATCAGATAACCGCCTTCACCACGACTGCCTTCTGTAATCAAACATCCAGCGCCATAGATACCTGAAATAAATACGTTTTTTGTTAGTGCAAATTACAGAACTACATAATTAAGCCTTTGTATCATACATAAAATGTTAAGAAATAATTAAACTTGAAAAAAATTTATACCAAAGATTTATTTTATTAAAAAACACTTAATTAAATTTCAAAATATTTTATTTCTTACTAATTAAATATTGCTCCTATCATTTATAAGAATCCTCAAATTTTTTAAATTTCACTATTTAAAGACATGTGCTATATTGCAACAATAATCTTATTCTGTGTAGTAAATATACACCACGCACCACTCATAATTATTCGCGCAAACAATAGATATTTTATATTTTACTTCCAATTTAAAAGTTGAATAAGTGTTCTATATTACTATTAATCTAGATAATCATTTTAATAAGATATTATCTGTATTATCAATCAGTATGGAACACACTTAATTTTTAAAATCACAGTAAGGTATAAAATATCCGTCGTGCAAATAAGTTTGAGCAATAGTGTATATTAAGTATGTACTGGTATGTACCTGTAGGATGAAATTGTACAAATTCTAGGTCTTGATTGGGCAGATTAGCCCTGGAGACCATAGCGGTACCATCCCCGGTACAGGTATGTGCGGATGTGCAGGAAAAGTAGGCACGCCCATAGCCACCAGTAGCGAGCACTGTATTCTTGGCATGGAAACGATGCAATGTTCCGTCCTCCAGGCAGAGCGCGATCACACCGCGACATTCGCCATCCTCCATCAGCAAATCGAGGGCGAAATACTCGACGAAGTAATTACAATCGTAGCTTAGCGACTGACCATAAAGTGTGTGTAGCAATGAATGGCCGGTCCTGTCAGCTACGCAACAGCATCTATGAGCCTGACCGCCCTTGCCAAACTTGAGAGATTGTCCACCAAAGGCGCGTTGATAGATCTTGCCTGATAGAAAATATAAAGACGGTTTCAAATAATTTTTATAAATATTATTGTGATACATATATATTATTTATTAATTTTTATTAATATTGTAGTGACACTGTAGGTTTTTCAAAACTTATTATCTTAAATTTTTAGAGATTTTTTTTAAATGTGGAATTTATACGATTTTAAATAAATGTCATAAATATAAGGATTTTGATGAAAATGACTTTAAGTCACTATACTTATTTTATAAATTAAATGTTAATATATATAATGAATGAAATTTTGAAGATTTAGATGTTCATTATAATTCATAACTCTATTTCACGTTTAAATGATCGAGAATAATTGCGGTATTTAAAAATCAATCCTAACGATAAGCGACAACTTCAACTACATAGCAACCTAGCATTCCTAGCAATGACATTTGTTATTTTCACGGTGAAAAAATTTGCGTTTTATTTTCTCGATTGCAGGAACAAATTTTTACTTCTTAATTACTTTTTATCAATGGATAAGAATGTATCGGTGCGTACGTAAATATTGATAGGGCAAATACATTTTTTGGGGGATTATTGTTAAATCATGGAAGACGACAATAAAAGAGAAGAAATTGGTGAAGTAACGGGAGGAGGTATAGAAGAGGATGGGGCTTCAAGGCAACAAGAAAGAGGTTCTGATAATCAACAACTATCAAGACCATCCTCCAGTCGCAAACGCATGCGAAACGAGTGAGTTACGTAAACATAACTAATCCGTAATTAAAATATCATTCACAGCCATACGACACCACAATATCTCCAGAGTCCAGATTGCTACTCTATACATGTACATAAGTACCTATCTGATTATTTTATTATTATTGCTTCTGTTTTAATATATTGTGTATTAAAAACATTTTCAGATTCGACGAAAATTTTGAAAATGTTAATCGTTTGTATAATTACTCTTATCCTTATTTTCCATTTATAATAATTGTATGAAGTATACATTTGGATAGAACAGACTCTAGCCAACGTGACAGAAAACCATCCCGCACGAGATCAAGATCGAGGTCAAGTAAGCCTCTGCAAAGAAGGCAATGGAGAAGCGCGAATGCTTTTCTAAATTTTATGCAAGACTTTAGGCAGGTAACGAAATGCAAAAAATGACGGGGGTAATGCGAGTGTTACGTAAGCAGAACAATCAAATTACAGAATTACAATAAGGTGAAGAGCAGAGATCTGTTTCGCCTTGGTGGACAAACATGGCGACAAATGTCGTCCACGGAGAAAATGCCTTACGTAGAAGCAGCTAAGTTAGCGCAACAACAATCACAACAAAATACTAATAAGAATACACAGCAAAATAAGCCTAATAACAGTGATTCTTCAAAGAAGCCCGAAAATCAAAGAGACCACAAAAAGAATGAACGAGAGGTTCAATTGTTAAATAAACTTTTTTACTAACTTCTTATACTTTTAACAAAATTAAGATCTTTTATAATTTTTTATGTATTTTCTTAAATCTTGTCTTTATAAATTATTATTATATATTCAGTTAATCATTAATTCATGAAAAGTTTAATACATTTAACGTTTATGTGATTTAAGAAATGCAAAATTAGAGCTTGGCAGTTTTATTAATTTTATAATTATTATAATCTGTCTAAATTTTTATATAAGTCTTAGATAACATATGGATATTTACGTTTCAGGGAAGAAAAGAAAGCAAACGTTCTAGAAGCAAGAGAGACGATTCCGACGTAGAATCAGATTCCGCAACGTCGGGAACTGGCGCAACTATGACCAGTGAAGACATTTCGGATTTGAGTTCCTAAATATCAATTTATTAATTGATATCAAGAATGTTAAAAAAATATGTGTACGAAACTATTTATTTCGATTATGTGTCCTTGATCGTATCGTTATAAAATTTGAATAAAGTCCAAGATTTTATAAAAAACAGTTTTTTCAGGTTTATTCTTTTATAATGGCTTCATTATATTTTTTTGCAACTGCCTTTACTTTTTAATTCATTTATTTGTGGTCTTTACGCTTGAATTTTAATTGACTCTTCTATATATATTGCAGATTCTATATACATTGCAAATTCTAGTCTAATATTGTAAGTTTTTACAATCATTTTTATCTCTCTCTTTTATGTAGATATAGTACATATATTATATATTATATAATGCATATATAAATAAGATAATATTATGTATATGTAATATAAAATAATTCGTCTAATGAGTCTCAATGAGCTCTATAATATATTGAAGCGAGCCATCGCAGAACGGGAATGTTCCAATTTTATATAAATAGATAATGATATTCTGATGTAAAAAGTGTACTGTCAAAGATTCGCTGTGATTAGCTAATGTTGTTTTACTACTATAAGTAAAGTGTCAAAAAGACAAATATTTATTTGCTTCCTTTTTCTCCGTCATAATTTTCTATATAGTTTAGTATAGGAAACGCACGCTTTAGTATGTTTTAGAGCTCACTAGATCTATTTGATGGAAAAAGAGAGATTCTCATTCACCGTCGGTAGTGCGACTGAAGGGCATGCCGCAATTCTCCAGCTCGATGACGGCCTTCGGTGCCTCACGGGTCATGTAGTGAATGGCATCCTGATCGCCTAGCCAGTCTGAGCCCTTGACGGTGTCGTACATGTGCCATTGCCAGTTATCATCCTCCATGTTGCCCAGGGCGGCATTGATGCCGCCCTGGGCGGCGACTGTGTGCGATCTCGTCGGGAACAGCTTGGTGACCACCGCGGTCTTGAATCCCTCGGCGACGAGACCGTAAGCCGCGCGTAGACCGGCACCGCCGGCTCCCACCACCACCGCGTCATACGTGTGATCTATCAACGGATACTGTTTGGAGATTTCGTTGGAAATCTTGGCCGTTCGGTCCGGCGTGTGGTGGAGTCTGCGGTTACCGAGAAGCGGCAGTCCCAGCTTGTTCTGTGAAACGGAAGCGAAGTAGAGATATCAAGGACAAGCAAATCGCAATACAGCATTTTATGATTAGAGCTCGCGTTCATTAACTGATTCACTCACTAGAGTGTTTAATCAACGTAATACTCAACAACGTAACAGTTGGTTGTATAACTTCTATATCTTGTAAATTTTTGTGATATAAAATTCAAGGATATATATATATATATACACACACACATATAGATACACGATATAATATAAAGTTCGAATTCTATTGAGACAGAATTTCAGGCAGCGATATATTAAACGGAAAATAATGATGCTAATATCTAGTTTCCTATTTTTGTAAGTTCTTAACAGATCATATTGAGGAAGTTTCAATTACTTCCTTTCGGATTTAAGAGTTATATTGTTAGGTAAGACATCACGCGAATACGCTGTTATTTATAATGAGTCACGAATATACGATTACGTATACGTATGTACGTACATACGTACGTACATGTGTCATATGTGTTTTGCTCTACTTAGAAATCACATGGTGATAAACATTGTTGTAGATGAAACGTACACGTCCCTATAATATTTTTATAGATTATATATTGTATTGATATAAATAATTAAATATATAACTATATATAATGTAAACAATTTTGTCATTTAGAAATAAAATTTTATGCGCCTGCATAAATTTTTCACAAACAAATGTTGCGAGAATATGGCGAAATGCTTATGATAAAAATTTGTAATTTAAAATATAAAAAATAGAAGAAGATATCATATAAGTAAACGGTTTAAATTAAATGGTTGTAATAATACTTAACGTGCTGATTCCCGGAAAATTCGTATAAACTGCATATTTTTATGTCTTTATACACAAAGATGTAAGCCGAGCTAGCATGCCTCTACAAACTGCGTTGAAGTTAGCTTGCAGATCAATTAGCGGGTTAATTAGTTTCTTTAAAAGAAAAATAGAGATAGCGCAACAGAGTTTCATTGCGAAATAATTAAAAGTGGTAAACGCTAGGTATCGCTCGGGATATTTGCAGAAAATGATAATTTTCCGTAGCTTATTGTCAACCTATAATTGCTTATGCTCCAAGATAAAGCAAAAAAACCACATTTCTGTTTGATCTTAAGATCGCGCGGTGATATCAGATAATCTCGCTATTTTCTAGAAAGAAATTCATAATTCAATATTGCTTTTACGTTGATTTTATTTAGAAAATGTTGAAAAAAAGATTAATTTGTTTTACCTCTCTCTTAATTTCGTTAAAAGGAAAGATTGCTTCGTCATTCTCGAATATTTGTCTAAAAATGTGTTAATATAAATCCACATTGATACAATTAATTGTTAAAGCCTGCGAGATATCGTGGAGGTACGTCAGTTACTGACAATGAATTTTCAGATGATAACAATTATCTTTTTAATTAAACGCTCTCGACGCCTACATAATTCGCTACTAGGACAACAATCTTGATACAAATTAAGCTCGACGCTACTTATTTTGTGACGATCGTAAATATTTCACATGCGCGATAAACTTTGCACGCACATGTTTTCGAAAACATACCGTTAAAACTCGACAAATGAAGACGTGAAATACAGTTCGTTATCAATTCAGGCGCGACGTAAAATTTCGCACAGGTGTGCTTCACGCTTATCTCGGTGCCTATAGTGGTTCTTTCGTATCACGTTGCGTCTGTATGCTGTGTAAAAAGATTCTCAACTCTCTAAAATCTTGAGTGAACGAGAAAATTAACGAAAATAGTTAATCTACGTTCTTTCGAATGCCTCGCGGGGGTATCGATACCTCGTTCACCGCTCAAATTCGACATCTACGGCAAAATGCCGCAAGTGTATCTCGATTCGGAATCGAGTCATCGAGTATAGACACCGTTAGACGCGAGCAGCCCCCGCCGGCCAATGACGCGTCCAAGCATATGGAAATAGAATGGAACCCTGTGGCGAGATTTCTCGCAATTTCTCGAGAACGAGCGAGGGAAGAATTCCCTCTCGGCGGTGGGAAGCCGAGGGGGATGCCACGAGGGAACAACCGTGAAGAAACGTGAACGCGGGCGGTAAGACGCGCGGGTGTATCTATCCGTCGGTCGCGCGCACCTTACGTAATTGATCCACCGCGTCGTCGTGCACCTCATCGCTGCACCGGCGGCGGGACGGCGAATAAAAAAATTACATAACCAGCCGAACTTGAATCCGCGTGGCCCTGACCTACCGTCACGAATTCTTCGAATAACGGACAACGGGACGGGCGACGAGCGCGTTCGATAGATTCTTTTTTCTTCCTTTAAGATGGCGCGAGGCCGCTGCGGTAACGCGGCGAGATTTTCTAGGCCAGGTGTATACCCAAGATCTAATTCCGCCGAGGTTCGGTCTCGCGGAAGAGCGATCCTCTGTGTACGTTCTCAGTTCGCTCGCAGCGAGAAAAACGCGGCCGCGGCCGCGCTCTATCACGGGGTGAGAATCCGCGTACAGCCTCTACCGTTGGAATAGCGAACGCGTGTTCCGGTTCTCACCAGCGTCACCGTTCCGGGCAGGCTCCTCGGCAGCAACGACGCCGCGAACTTGAGTAATCCGCTCATCTTACGCCACCCTGTGCTTGGCTTCCCGTCGAGATACGCCCCCGTGACAGACCCGCGCGCACGCAACACGCGACTAACCCTCACTATACTATATCGGATTTATCGGCGCAATCTCGATCTGCTCAGCTCGGCGGCTCGACACCGACTGAGACGCCGAGCGTCGCCGGAATGTTGCGCGCGCACAGTGCTGCCAACGCGCTCAGAGACGTTATCCAAACGTGCGTTTCGCTGGTTTCACACAGTTTCACATAATCCGCACGGTTCCGCACGGTTCCGCACCTGCACCACCGTGATATGATAATAAAAATGTATAAACCATTCGACTTTTAAAATCGAGAACTAAAATCCTAATTCCAAGGTCAGATGAGTCTTACATATTCAATCATCTATCGCTTATTTTTAAGGGTTCATATCAAGTATTAACAAATACCTACTAACAATTATATTACTAATTATATATGTATGATTAATATTGACGGTGATTTGAATTTTGATTCTCGAGCATCGGTATTGTTTTCTTATTAGGATCAATATATATCACATGTATGTCACAGTGCAGTAGATATAATGTGCGTAAAAATAAGAAATTTATTGTCAATAATGTGTAAAAGGTTAAAAATATTAAAAGTATACTGATGCATATACTGTCAATATTACTGATAAGTATTACTGACCAGAGTCATCGTAACGATGCGTTGCGCAAAATATTAATATTGCACGTGTGATGCGTGCAAATAACCTCACTTTTATTCTACACATGTGTGATATGGCAGATAAAAATGAAAGTTTTCATTTAAAATTAAGTAATTCTAAGGAGGCTCTGAAAAGCCTTGATTTCACATCTTATTTTTTATATTAGAGAAAAAGAAGCAAAAAAATTGTAGAAATAAATATACAATTAATTTAAAAGATTTAACATAACAGGTTTAGTCGTTTTCTTTTATCTACGTGGCATTCGTATACGCGTTAATTCTTAAGAAGAACACAAGTACGTATAGTCATATTATGACTCCACAATGATTATTAAAAATAATTTTTTAATTAGTTATAGATTCATTGTCATTTTGACTGTTATCCTACTTGGGTTACTCGATGTGCAAAATAAACATATCTTTATAATGCATTTTTAAATAATTTATTCGATATTCTATTCTCTGTATTTTACTTTGGAAATTATACTAATATTCTCTTTGTTTTATAAAATAAAAATCGTAACATTTTAGGAACGTTTAGAGAATTTGCGATTATAGATCATTCAGATGTATTTTTTGAGAATTTGTAGGCATACATACCTAATCTGCATGTTTAGTGGAATAAATGAAAAGATTAGTAGCGATTTATGTTATCTGTATAAAATTTAATGAGCGCGTTTATAATTGCGTTATCAACGAAAGTACAATTAACGATTTATCTCTTACGAAACTAAGTTGCAGGCATTGACATTGTAAAGTACTAAACCGTATCTTCTTTGTATAAAAATAAACAAAAATGGCTAAAAGATTACAAGTTTCATCACTATTCTTGCATAATTTTTATCACAGCCTTCAGCGAACTCTCGAAGGAATGTTCTTCTAAAATTGTCTTAAGAAACGCAATACATCACTTTTGATTCGCTTTTTCTATTGCAAATTAATTGTTGTAGATGTTAATTAATTTTGTCAGTAAACTACAGCGTGTCGCGTGCGAGACTATGCAATCTTTATAGAAATTCGATTTAATACTAGAAATTATTTATTTTGAGAAATTAATAAAAACTATGTGTTTAGTGCTTTTTTAATAAATATATAATCAAAATAAATAATTACTGCCATCCAGTATTAAATTTCTGTAAGAAAAGGTATCTGTGTGAAAAGAAGAGATATTTAAAAGCAATATTTAAGGAAGAAATATTTTTAACGATTTTCTCATTGCAGTTTCTCTGGTTTTTGATGATATTTAATTTCCGGATTTCATGCGTTTGATTGTAAATGTGTATTCAACGCAACAGTTGACTTAGATTCATAATCGCATTGCTTCCGTTACATTTCATTTATCCGGTGTTGCTGATTATTCATTTCTTAAGTCAATATGCACGAACTGCAGGAGGCACATGTTGGGCTTCGGTTTCGTCTAGAGTGGTATCGATAACGGGCCGATAAGAGATATAAATCTGTAAACAGAGCGCGTTATAAAAATCGTGATATTTTGCGATAATCAATAACAAGACAGATATCTCAATTGAAGATATACCAAATAAACATAAGTTTTTAAGAAATCATGCAAAAGATTAAGTAAATTTTTAAGGTAATTATTGCTCATGTAATATTCATTAATAATTACTCAGTCGACACCAACTAAAAGTGACATCGACACACGTTGTAATTTCGCTCTCAATGTAAATATTACGTAACACTGCGTATAAATATTTATATTAAGTGCGAAATTAAAACAATAATGTTATGTTAAATACTTCCGGTAAATACTGTCGACCGAATATATTTCAGTAGTTCTTTTATAATAAAGCGTAAAAATTTTTTGCATTTTCACATTTGTAATCTCCGAGATATTTGACCTCGTTTTGTTAAAGATACGCTCCATCAAAGGAATTTGATAGTATTTACTCTTCTAGCATTTTAACTAACCGTTCCATCCTCCTGAGCCCACGTAAGCGAATGTTTACGCCAGTGTTCCGTATAAGGTCGTTTCTTTTGTCCTTCGAGTGGTTTCGTATAATCATACTCGTCAATTCTGTCCTAGAAACGAAATAAGCGCATTCACGTAATTAAAAATCACATCTCGTCATTAAAATCACGTTTATAAATTCGGAAAATCACAGCTAACAGCGTTACTTATTTGAATTAATTATTTATACAAATTTACGACATTTTAATTTCTTTTGGTTAATATAATTTCCCTATTTGAACCTTGAAATCTTCCCTGGCGTGCGAGCCTCTCGACTCCTTACGATTTTCGGCTGCGTATACAGTGTGCATGCAGACTAGCATCATGTTTTGCAGCTCCAAGGCTTCGACGAGTTCGGTGTTCCAAATGAGGGACTGATCTTGCACCTAAAAATGCATTCCAAAGCAATCCACATGTGTGTCTGGGAACGCTTGATAAAGCGTCTCGCTTATTATTATCGTCTTATGCAACGCGACCGCGACCTAACGTTACAATTATTTCTCGCAATCATATCGGACTATATTGTTAATTCCGTTATTGCAAATCAAGACTTCCGCAAACTGAAACATTGTTAGACGAATAATTACGAAATTAATTCGCGAATTTGGAACTAATATGAATTTAGAATAAGATAAGCAGAACAATTTTTATGATATAATATATCTAATTTTTTTATATTATTCATTTCAATATATATTTCTTAAATTTTTATTTATTTATTTAAGCAAATTTGAGTTAAAAATATTTCACTTAATTTATATTTGTAAATGAATTTCTAAATTTCTTTTTCTAAATAACTATACAATTAATAATGCTGAGGTGCATTAACAGCTTACGCATAAATCCGGCAAATCACAAGTATAGAGACGAGACATCTCTCTGCATCCGCGCTGCAAAATGTCACAAGTTCTGAATACTCCGCAGTATTTCTGCATCGTACGTTGCATCTCGTCACGCAGCTCGGCCACGGGAACGCAGCCTTTCGCATAACGGGTCGCGTCGAAACGACAAATCGACTGCTCACCAATGTCCTGCATCCAAATTGCTTTTTGACGACATGCATTTACATAATTTGTGTGACTCGTAAAACGCCTCCTCGACTTGAACGCGTAGATTGTTTCGTGGTCTTAATATACAACATTAAGAAAAAACGTAATTATCGAAAAAAGGAAAAAGATATGTATTTGTAATATATAAACAAATAAAAATAGTAATATAAAAAATAAATTTGGAAATTTGTATTAAAAACGTATATATGGTATATAAAGTAGTTGCGTCAAAATACTTTTAATATTAATTGTTGTAATTGTTTATAATTATAACAAAAAGATCTCTTTGCCGATTGATCTTACGTCTTAGTTGAGACGTAATATCACGAAATGATCTGAAATGTAATGTGGGAACGGTATAATGTACAATATATGCATGTACATTGCGTCTTGTTAAATTCGCGACGACAAAAAGTTGCCTTTCAGAATGTAGAGAAATGTTTTTAAGGTAACTCTTTTCCTTACTGACGACAGATCTCCGTGACGTTCGCCAGGCCTGGCAATGCAATCGATTTGATCGGCGATGGTTTTGCCAAAGACAACAATTTCTAGGAGACTGTTAGCACCCAAGCGATTAGCACCGTGAACGGACGCACATGCGGTCTCGCCGGCTGCCCAGAGACCTTCGATCGGTCTGTCCTCCTCATTTTCTCGTGTTAATACCTGACAAGGTATTGTTTGTGTCAAAAATTCAATTACGTCATTAAGTAACTGCGCCGTAAACGCGGATAATAATAAATCTCCGTGTAGTAAACGCGTTGACCTGTACAAATGATCGCAAATACCGCGCGTTAATTTTTATCAATAAAACAATTGTATATTAGCTATAATAATAGTATTGTATTGTATGTATACAAATACGCGTTTTGTATATTTGATTATATAGTAATGTAATATATTTAAAATAATATCGGATATAATTATATATAACTTAAAAATTTCATACAATTTTGTATGAAATAATAATAAATAAATCATGTGTAAATAAATAAATTTCTTACTTGCGCACGCCAATTTGTGGGTATGCCGCCCATGTTATAATGTACCGTGGGAATCACGGGGATCGGTTGCTTCGTAACGTCTACTCCGGCAAATACCCAGGCGAGATGCGAAATTCCGGGCAGCCTCTCTCGTATCAATTCGGCCGGTAGATGAGTTAACTGCAAATAAATGTGATCCTTCTTCTCTCCGACGCCCCTGCGAAAAATAGCATCAAGTATTTTTTCCTAAAAAGAAATTTTTATTTCTTCAAAATTTAATTATATTTCTAATATTTCTTCCATTATACGTAGAGTCTGTTGCCAGATGCGTCATACCAGAGAATGTTGCCACATGCGTCACATATTCTTGGACAATGACGTGTAACTAATTCAGCATAATTAACAGTGTACTACAAATTCTAGTCTAGATAGCGTCTTAATGACTCATAGCCTATTTCTTGCTATTTACTTAAATATATACAGATCTATTGTAAAAAATTTATTTAGTTATTTCTAAATACAAATTTGCATGTATGCGACGACAAACGTGTTGTTAAAAAAGACATTTTTTTTAACAATCCCCCCTATTGCTTTTATACAAGATCTTCTAAATATTTCTATAGACTCTCCATCTTTCCTTTCATATGAATAAGTTAAATACGCTAACTCTTGGTTTTCTTGCAAAGGGAAAAAATACAAATTAGAATACAAAGGATTACAATGTTAACCTTCCGTCCAGAATTTCCATAGTCATAGCTCTCGACACAACGTCGCGAGAAGCTAAATCCTTAGCCACAGGCGCGTACTTCTCCATGAAGAACTCTCCCGTGGAATTGAGGAGTTTGCCGCCTTCTCCTCGGCTACCCTCGGTTATGAGTACGCCACTTCCGTAAATACCTACAGTGCAAAAATCAATCAGTCAATTAAAAGAGTTTGAATGAGGGCAAAAAAGAAATCATCCGCGAGATGTGTATGATCTGAAAATCACCGGTCGGGTGAAACTGAATGAATTCCATATCTTGTAACGGCAATCCTGCTCGACATGCTATCGCCATGCCATCGCCAGTGCAGGCGTGCGCAGCAGTGCAGGAGAAGTAACATCTTTCGGCACCACCTGTTGCAATCACCTGCGAGATGATAGCTGTCTTTATCATCAATGTCGATTTATTTATATTGATAAAAAGTGAATAGCATACATTAAGTATCAACGAACAAAAAAGGAAACGATATATAACATAATATTTAAGATTATAAGGTTGAAAAATGTATTTGTATTTTGCACATGAATATTATCAAGAGCAGCAAGACCCGCTTTGACTGAAAATAGGAACCTCTCTTATTTAAAAAAAAAAATTAATTACATATATTATTATACGTAATACTACACATAATAATAAATAATAATTAAATATTAATTAAATATTAATTAAATAATAATTACTTTTTTTTTAATTATATAAGCAATAAATTAAATAACACTTTCTCTTACTGTGTGATGAGCTCTAAATCGATGTAGAAGTCCGGTCTCCAATTCCCAAGCCAGAATCCCTTTGCAACATCGACCGTACATAAGCAAATCGAGAGCGAAATACTCGATGAAATAGTGCACGTCGTAGCGAAGACTCTGGCCGTAAAGGGTATGAAGTACCGCATGACCAGTTCGATCGGCGACAGCACAGGTTCGCTTAGCCTGTCCGCCTTTGCCAAATTTTAACGACTGGCCACCAAAAGCGCGCTGATATATTTTTCCATCTTCTGTACGACTAAATGGACAGCCTACGGATATTTTAGTAATTTTATTTAATACACACACACACACACACACAATACATAAATCATGTGTATTAACATTTTTAAAATATTATTTACATAATGAATATTAATATAAGTTAATAAGATATACATTTATGTCTGTCGAGATAATTGTATTTGTCATTGAGTTTACCATAATTTTCGAGTTCGTAAACTGCTCGAGGCGCTTCCCTCGCGAGTAAATGTATGGCATCCTGATCTCCTAGCCAATCGGATCCCTTCACAGTATCATACATATGATACAGCCAATTATCTTTCTGCTGATCGGCGATAGCAGCGTTTATGCCACCCTGGGCAGCCACGGTATGCGACCTGGTCGGGAAGAGTTTTGATATTACTGCCACACGATATCCCTTTTTACCAAGTCCAAAAGCCGCCCTCAATCCGGCGCCTCCCGCTCCTACTATTACTACATCATAGCAGTGGTCTATCAAAGGATAGTTCTGTAAATTAGGAGCGTGGGTAATATTGAACAACTAAAGTAAATAAGCTGATTAAAGATTTTAGAATAGCCTATTGTCAAGACGCGCTAAAAGATTGAACATCTAAGAAAATATTTTATTCAAAATAAAAAAAGATACAGGAGATTAATATGTTTATGTTTTTAAAAATAAATTTGCATATTTTAGGAAAATATAAATACAATATTGTTCTTTATAAATTATAAAAATAATTTACATAATTTTGTCAGGATATAAATACAAATACAAAGAGAGTAAGAGTTTATTTAGATTTAATTATCTACAGAGAATTTTTATTAAATAATTTTAATAAAGAGTACTCTGTCTTACACTGCCGCTTTCTTCTACGCCGCATTTTGCCTTTTCCGCTGGACTAATATTTACATGAAAGCTTCGCGAATTTATAATTGTTGTGCGAGATTGTCTTACGAATTTCTAGAGGAAAAAATTACTATTTACTTCAAATTAATCAATAATATGCAATTAGCATCAGTATAAAATCTTACAAATATTCCACTCGTTTGTACTAGTCGACTGACTGATCGATGCAGCATCTTGGTAAATATTTGTTAGGTTTGAATGCTCTTTAAAACAGCTGTCATGACTGATGAAATTCTTTTAGCTTCTGCATAACTCATTTGTCAGATAATAAAACAAATGAAAAAAATTTAAATATTTTGATCGCATATACACATGTGATTATTTTTATAAGTAATGTAGTAATTCTGGCGTAAACTTTCGAGAAAGATAAAAAGGATTGCAACTGAGGATTGCAGTTCAAAGTTTCTTTTTAAAAAAAACTTGTAAACTAGATCTGTTAAATTTGTATAAGCATTGCAATTTATTGCACTTGTAAAAATACAGTTTAGGACGTACATGATTTATGTCTATCGCATACAATTAATTCGAAATTCATTCTTCTAAGTTAGACATCGAGTCAGTTTTGTCAAACGCTTATCGCATTGTTACTCTTTGGTATACGTTACGAACACCAGAGAATCAATGTACTTGACAAATCACTCTTGTTAGAACAGTTACAGTAATCTGTAATTAGCACAGTTTGTAAAAATCTTATTAATCTATTTGCTCACTTTTTATTCAGAACTTTGAAAAAATAGCTTCTTTTTTGTTTCTAATATTTAAAAAGTAGAATATATGACAAATTTATTTTAAAAATGGTAATTTTCTTGAATTTCAAATCCATGTCTTTGCTAGCGGAAATTCAAGGATTTCCATTTTTCTTTTATTTATATCTCAAGACACGTGTGTACCAAGTTCTGTGTGTGTGTGTGTGTGTGTGTATTTTCTTTTATCTATACCATATATCCAAAACAAATTCTGTATATTTTTCGGGACATTCTATATATTATTCGGTTTTCAACATGTTTGTAATAAATAATCTTTTCTCCCACAGTAAAGGATAAATACGAAAGGCCAATCACTTGGTAAAGTTCAAGTGTGCGTTTTTATAATTGTACATTTTAATTTACATATAATTAATCCTCTTTCTCGCAAGACACGATTAAGATTGCCTTTGTTAGATAATTACTGTCTTTAAAGAATAATGGTTTATCTCTCCTACCCATATTACCTACACATTGCATTTAATTATTCGTTAGCGACACGTATTAATTGAGCATTAATGCTTGTATCGGCACGATTCATATAATCACTAGCGACTTTTCTATTCTTATTTTATGTTCAACTTTGTTACATGATATATTATGTTAGACATAAGAATCCTGTGAAGATTAGACAAATTAAGTGAGTTGGTAGAAATTTTCTGGCGAAAATAAAAATTAAGATTTAAGTCGAATGTATAAAGGAGTGATGAAAGTATAAACATAAAGTCTCTACAAGGAAAATTGGGACGTAAACGCTTCTTTTATATTTCATTGTCTCAATTTTTATCTTCCAGAAGCTTCGCGTTCACACTTTTGTTATTCTCCCCTTACATTTGATTAACGTTCCGATTTATTTTCATCAGAATACGTTTTCGCAATTAAATATTTAAAATTAAATATTTAAAATTCAAAATCGAGGGATATTATCTTAATATCTAGGATCTAGGTTACTTAGAGAAGTATATAAATAAATGTTGAATATAAAGAGAGAGCGAAAAGAAATTTACTTTAATATATTTTAATTCCAAATAAATACCCGTGTTTTTATTTCGTACTTCGCCTCTCACTAGAGCTAATATGGATTAAACCAAATACATAACAATTTTAAAGATCATTATATTCACACGTTACGAGATATATTAATATCGATTCTTCGTAATTCTCGTATTTTTCATAGGAAATATACTTGCATGATTCTTTCCATTCGTATAAAAAGCTTATCAAAAAGTACTCGCACTCGTGAATTTATAGAAAAGAGGACGGACTTGGCGATCGCTCGGCGACTCTCGGTATATGTATATATCTTGTGTTTATGACAAAAAACGTTTATCAAATATATCGCTACACTATTCAAACATAGCGAGCAAATCAACGCATTGTTTACAAAGCGAGCTAAAGTAAATTAAAAAAATTCTCTAATGAGATATAAAAATGCTGTTTCGTAAAAATTACTCTCGAAATTCTGAAATTTATGAAAGCCGCTTGAATTGTGTAGTGTTGTATATATGGTATTATCGCGATAAGGCAGTATGATCCATCGCCTAAAAGATCAGAGAATATTTTAAAAATAGACTCCATATCGTAAAATACTTTCGAAATTATAAATTATAGCGTATCTGCTCTTCGGAAAATATATTCTCTGTCTTGAGAAAATCTTTTTCAAAATAAGAAAAAATAAAATGTACACTTTCGTCCAGAGAATATCTCTCTGGTAATATTTTTTCTTCAGTTCGTGTTTTAGTATATCAAAATACAATGTGATATATAGAGACGACTCTCAGAGAACAATGTTGCGTTTCACAGCGCGAGTCTTTTGACACCGCACTCGCAGCAAAACTTGGCGGTTTCTGGAAATCGCTGACCACATTCGTGACAGAACTTGGACATCTTGTACTTGATTGTCGTCTGAGTCGGTGATGTCCCGTTCCTGGGTGCATCCTCATCAAGACGGTCGATCATGTCGTTGGCGCTGCGTCCATGGTGCGAATATTTGCGATTTAAACTGGGGGGTACAAATCAAATTGGGCTTGAAGCGAAAACGCAAATGTAAATAAACGATAATTAACACATACAATTATTAAAAAGCAAATAGCAGAATTTTTGGACTCGCGTAGAAATCTTCATATTTTATTAAATGAAATTTTCTTCATTTATATAAGATTAATTTTAAATACAAATTAATAAAGATATCACTGAATACATTTAGAAATGATAAATTTAGTTTCTGTGAAAAAAAGAACCAAATATTTTTTACAATAATTACTGTAATTATTACTGTAATTCTAAAATTAATTTTTTTTTATTTAATTGGTAATTGATTAATCTCACTGAAGACAATGACTGAAGATAAACAGTCACTTTAAAGTAGTTTTTACCAACCTGCTATAGGCTGAGTCATTGCTGAGCTTGCTGTGATCTTGCGGCTTATAGCTGTCGGGAGAGGATAGTTCCTCGTCGCTGATCAGGCTGCCATTTCGTTGTCTGTCACCGCCGGGGCTGGACAGTTCGAAGGATTCGTTATTGAGGAAGGATCTTAGTCCGGGAAACGCGTCCTCCTCGAAGGACGTCATCAGTTCGTCGAACATCGAGTTCGATCGCTTGACGTCCAACTCCGAGGAGGAGACGATCGAATTGAGACTGAGGTTACTGCCACATAGGGACGAGTAATTATTGTTTCTTTGATTGAAACTCTGATCAGACGACCTCTGACT
The DNA here is from genome assembly GCF_001594065.2 of Cyphomyrmex costatus. NCBI lineage: Eukaryota > Metazoa > Arthropoda > Insecta > Hymenoptera > Formicidae > Cyphomyrmex > Cyphomyrmex costatus. The sequence continues at coordinate 1,164,426 of NW_017275337.1, read as the reverse complement.
CTCAGCATTTCTGGAACCCTTTCTCATATCGCCTGAGGTCTTTCGGTCAGGACCCGAGTTGATTCTGGGCGCAGACGAGGCTCGGATCGAGTTGGATCGGTTAATTAACGGTCCTGTATTCCTGAGCGCGTCTTTATCAAAGATCTTACGCGATCTATCCGCACTGACGACACCGCGACGCTCGTCGACGCCCAGTGCCTTTGATTTATCGATAATGACTCGTCTGCCCAATTCTCTAACAGGTTTTGCGGTCACGGAATCTGTCGCATTTTTGTTCGCGAGGTCGGACTTCAGGAAGACCTCGCGCGAAATAGAGTTGGTTTCAGTGGAATCACTTGAGAAATTGGATAAAAGGTCATCGAATTCAGTAGGTGGCGCTATAAGGGACGACCTCCTGTCGGTAGGAGGATATTTTACAAAGGCGGAGGAGTGCGAGAGAGGATAAAGGATATCACGAGTTTGCTGGACTTTAGGACTCCCCGTTATAGATTGATCACTCGTATCCGACAGCAGGTCGTTCATTTGCTGCTCGGCCAGCAGAAAGGGATCGTAGTCCTTGCAAGTACCGCTGAAATTAGAATTCGATTAATACAGCCTTTAATTCTATTTCCTTGCTAGAAATTATTTCTTGCATAAAAACGGTAAATATGAATGTAGTGAATAAACATAGTGCGCGCAATATGATAATGGCAGAGTATGGTTTGTCTATAAGTGTTTCTATCAAAAATGAACTATAGATGAACGTGTAGTGCCAATCGATTCTTCAGACAAACATTTACAAACGCGCATGCAAATTCAGAGTGCGCGCATGGTGCAACACTAAACAATCTGCTTACTAGCCATAAATTATTCTTTGAGAAATTTAGAAGCAATTTCTCTTTTTTGAGTTAGCTTGATAAATCGACTGCAGATCGAGAGAAATAAAAAGCGAAAAATAAATAGAACATTCTTATTTTAAATTAAATCGATTTCATTATGTAATAGAATTTTTAATTCAAGAGATAATTACATATTAAGATTAAATGTTGAAATTTGAAAAATTATGAAAAACAATAATTCAAGAAATACGTGTATTTATTTAAATTGATTTCCTAAATTCTGCATAAAGCCAACACTGTCATTTTTATCAATTCTAATACCTTTTATAGTGCCTTGAACTAGACTAAAATATAGATAATTAGCAATAAACACAAGTAAAATATCTATTGTGCCCTGTTCCCTTCCCACACTGGTTCCAAATCCTGGAACTTACGTTCTAGCCTTAAGCACGAGATTAAAGTCTGGCCTTCTGCGTACATAATTACACCAAGCGGGACGTGTCTCCAATTCAACTTTCCTATAATATTGTTGTCATATTAACTACCTAATAACGGTTTTACTAGAATACACAAAGATGTAATAATATGAGAAATAAGAATCTATAAAAATAATTCTACCATTTACAGTGCGATTGGCAATGCAATGTAAATCCTTTACCAATTAAATTGCGCAATTTGCACAAACTCATTACTACTTAAATATTAATATTACTACAATACGATTTATAATCAATTTTATAAAATCAATATTGCGTTATTTTAAGCTAGTTAAACAGTTAATTTATATAAAAGTTGCGTGCTTTTCTAAATATATATTAATTAGTTACTCTAATATTCTACAGTAAATATAGTATCAACATATAGTAAAAAATAATATTAAAATGGACAATTTTACTTATAACACTATAAGTTTCCACAACTTTCTGTTATATTATCTCTACCTTCGATTGATTAAGAATGGATTCAGAACAGGAGGGAGAATACGGACTCTAGGATTTCTTTTAGTAAGTTTGTATTCCATGTATGGACATGTAGGATAGATACTAGTTAATCTGCTCCGCGAGATCTTAGAGCTCCTCTCCCAGTACGAGCCCTCAGAATCTTCCTTTGTCTCCACTATGTCACCCTTTATGTCAGGTAAATCCTTAAATATTTTATTTCGACTGTTTAGTTTGATTATCTTAATGGTCTCTTGTTCGTAAGCGCAATTTGCTTTAGGTTGTCTGATGCTCGCGAGCTCGACGAATTCGACTGAGGATATAAGAGAATCAGTGCTAGCACGAAGAAGATTCATGCTTTTCCTGATTTTGTGCTTCATTTCGACGGAATTGACTGATCGCTCTCGTGCAGTTCTTTTAGACGCACCGTAAGCGCGTCTTGGAAGATTCACACTCGCGTTCAAGAAAACTTCGCTACCACGACACCGTGACTGCTCTTCCGCATGGTCTGTTAACGTGACTGATGATCTTAAATCATCAGCGCCTCGCCTATTATATTCTCCGACAAGCACGGTGTTATCGCTACCATAATCGAATTCGCTGTCTACATTCTTCTTGCGCAAACCTTCACCTGTTGTAACTTCCGCTTTAATGATTGAACGGTCTAAGAGTCTTGATTTATCATTTGAACAGTTGTTTTCTGAATCCGTGTTAAAATCTATGTTTCCATTTTTCGTATTATCCTTGATATTTCCAAAGTTATCAGAACTAAAATCTTTTTCTTGAAATCGTTTATTGTTTTTGATATGCAAAGATATGTTATTCATAGATGCATTTAAATAATTATTAGCAGCAATTTCCGAATGTTGTGGAAGAGAATATACTTCACATTTAAATTTCTTTGAATTTCTCTTCGGCTTTTTATTACAGATATTAGTTAAACCATTTTCATATCTTTCTTCGTTTATTTTAATTTCTTCAATATTTCCTGTACAATTTTTTTCTGGGGTAACATTCTGACAGGCTGAAAGAAATGATGCTTCTTTGGTGTTCTCTATTAAATCTAATGAATTACATACCAATGTTTCGTTTTCGAGACTCGAATTACAATCAACTTGATTATTGCTATTGTTTAAGGATGTTATCTCATTAATGTTAGATTGATCACATAAAAAAGTTGCTATACTTCCTTTTAATTCAAGTGAATTGTTGCAACATACATTACTTTCGTATTGTATTTCGTCCTTAGAGTTTAGACAATCCTGACTCTCATCAATACAATTCTTTTTCTTCGATACATTTGATGTAGTTGTATGTACTACATCAAACAAAGAAGATTTAATTAGTTGATCGGGTTCGCATAAATCTTTTTTAATTTTTTTTGTACATTTCGTACTTTCAATAATTATTTCATTCATCGTTATTTGTCGATCTTGTTTATCTTCTTTATGAACATTTAGTTCATCCAATTCTACAATATCTGCGCCATTCATTTTTTCATTGTTTTTTATATCTTCTTTTATACTGTGTGTGATATTAATTTCTATTCCCTCAATATTATTTTTTGTAACTTCAGCTTCTTCATAGTTTTCTACTCGTTTATTTTCCTCTATGTTATTTGTATTAAGTTCCTCCGTTGTATATGCTATCACTTCAATTTTTTCACTACTAATTTTTCGAATATTTTCTATACTTTTGTTATTTGTTTTCAATTCCTCTACTTTACAATCTACTGCAATCTTATCATCTTCTTTATCTTTAATGCACATTTTTAATTCTTTTACTTGTTCAGTTCTATTTTTTTCGTTTGCTATAATTTTTCGTTTCGATTTCTTTTTATCTAATTTGCAGATTTTATCTTCACTATTTTTCAAATTGTCTGCTACAATTTCTTTTTTCGATTTCTTTTGATCGAATTCGTAGATTTCGTCTTCCCTATCTTCCAAGTTGTTCGCTATAGTTTCACTTTTTGATTTCTTTTGATCTAATTCGTAAATTTCATCTTCATCTTTCAAATAAAATTCCACGCGAGGACTGTGCTTAATCGGCTTCCACTTTCTGTGAGAAATCTCCGACGACTCAATATCCTCTGAGTCTCTTATTAGATATGCCTGATTTAAATTCTGGATACCGCTGATCCACTTGATGTCATCGTTCTTCACTTCATCAATCTTACCATTTTTATCGGTTTGAATAAAATTATTTTCTATAATTGATAAATTTCTCTCTGTCTTATTCCTATTTTCATTTTCTTCCTCTCGATTACACAGCCGATCGAGATCGAGCAATTGAAACTCTCGCGAGAAATTATGATTAACAATTGGATCGCCAGTTTGAAAATTATGTTTCTTATAATTAATCTGTTTCCACGTCACTAACTGATCATCTTTTTGCATGTTCATGTGTATTTTACAAGGCTGCACAGTGATTCCTAGAGTTTCATCGTTCACGGCAACATCGTTGATTTTCGGATGACCCTGATTTTTAGTGGAAACGATGTTTTGCATTCTGGCGGAGAAGGTTTTTCGATTTCTCGTATCGTCATTTTGAATGCGTTGGGAGATTGTTTCGTTTCGATTAAATTGTTTTCTAGATGAAGTAATTGACGATGTAATTTCATTGAAGGAGACTAAATCATTAATCTTGGGTTTCGTAGGAGGTACAGGTAAGTGGAGAGAATGATGGGAGGATATCGCAGGATGGAAATATCGGCAGGATGATGTTAGTAGACAGTCAGGATCTTCCGGTGGCCTGAGGAGAGGAAAGTAGGATCAAGGGCATGTGACTAACAATCATCAGGAGAAGGTTGTCAGGGTTGAATAAACAAATTTTATAAAACAGATCATTGCTGAGGAAATATTTAAAAAAATGTGTACTTTTATGGTTTTAATCAATTATTTTAAATGTTTTTGTTGTAAAATCAAATTTCAATGTTTTTATACATTAAATTGTCTCTGTTGACGTTTATCGGAATTAATCACAAAATGCTTTTAAGCAGCCTTATCCTCTTTCCTTCTCCTCATGGACGAAACACTAAGATCTATCCTACATTCTATGCTTATTTTATTCTATACATTATACAAAATTTAAAATTGATTAAAAGAAAATTAATTACAAAAAAATCTCACCTATTCATACGATCGACAAGACGTGACTTTATAGGTCCGGATGAAGGAGGAGAGTCCTTGAGTTGTCCAGAACGTCTTCTGTAAAAATGTAAGTATATCGTTAAATAATTGGTTATCACAGGTCTGTAATAAATCAGAAATTTTTGTATGCAATATAATGTCATTTACATATGTTGCATAAAAGACAAATACTAGAAATATTAGAAGAAAAATGTGTGCGTATGAAAGTAATATTAAAAAGATATTAAAAAGGAAAAGATTTAAATTCAAGCAACAAACTCACAAACTTTTTTGTTCTCTTTTGTCTTTTTTTTGAAAATATTTTTTTAAAGATATTACATTAAAAATAAATAAAAAATAAGTAATTCCCATTTCTTTAAATTTTTGAATAATCGATTGGAAAATTTCATTACTTTTTAGCTTGTGAGAATTTGACTTACACAATAGCAGGTTTCTGCCTGACAGAACTCTCTCGATTGCAACTGATACTCGAGATAGTCTCCTTTGGTCTAACCAGCGCCGGTGATGACAATGAGGCCTTGGCAGCCTGGTTTGTTGCCGAGCTCGGGCTGTACTTTTCACGATTGATAGCTCGTCGGTTTTTCAAAACCGGTGCCCTATACCTCATACGTGCCTCCAATCGTTCCTTCGCCAGATTGGTCGCCGGACTCACCGGCATCCGGGTAACTCTGTCTTTGCACCAAGCCACATGTCGATCATAGGCTTTAATACCGAACTGCCGGTTACACGTGGGACATGTGCCTTTCTCGTTGGCTCGTGTTGGTGCGCCCGACGATATCAGCGAATTACATTGCTTGTGCGAATCCATCTGGAAGAATAAATTTTGGAGATGGAATTCAATTACGCGAATAAAAGAAATAAAAGCTATTTCCTTCGATATAAATTATACTTGTCGAGTTGGAAACAAAATTTCTTATTTTTTATATAAGCATAATTTCTTTCTATTTCTCATTCCGCTTTGATGTATTCCGTTTAAAAAATTATTTACTTTGTTATTTGAAATTCAGTTGGGACAAAGAAAGAACTCTTTCTAAAACAATTAAGGATGTACATCTATTTTTTAACAAAATAAAAAATAAAAAAGTTATAGATCTTACTAAATATTTATTATTTGAAAGTAATACAAAAATTGTATAATATATTAACTTTTATATATAAAAAGAATAAATTTTCAAATATCATAATTACTTTTTGTGATCGCAAAAGGACTTACAACATCGCCGCGTGCCTCACGAATCGTCCGCAAGAAGTCGTCGTGGGTCTTCTTCCAGGTGGACCTGGACCTCTCGTCCTGGTGATGTCGTCGGATCTCCTGCTTAGGTTGGAATTCGGCCAACTCAGTACCTTGGATCCTCTGCTTAGCCGAGTCGAAGGGCTTGCGCTTTTTGGCAGCGGCGCGCTCGCATATCCTCGTGTGTTTCTCCAACGACTGCGGCATGAAGGTCCGCGCGCAAATCGCGCACGGCAGCAAGATCGGCGGTGGCGCATCTGCGTCCATTTACACGGTCCAACAATTAGTAAGCTTTCGCAATTTTAATTCCGCGTAATAATAGTAGATGTTCTATATACGTATAGATGTTTTCCTTTTCTTTCTCTTATTATGCGCGAGATCACGAACTCCGATCCAAGTCACCGGCTGCGTCTATTCGTCGTCAAACGATTAACCGAGATCAAACCCGTTGTATCTTTGAAATACGACGTGTGAACGTGAGGTCTTTCTTTTTTGGAAAAATTAATAAATATTACATTTTCATTTTTTTGGTTTTTTATGTTCCATATACGTGGTACTGTGTGACATCTATCCCCGCCACGCTAATACGTAGATTCGATCTGACTCACCCCGTGCTAATCGTTATTCGCTCTGACAAAGGCCACGAATCCGCGGATAATCGATATTTTCGCCGACACATCGAGAGATCGCCAAATATGACGACAGTACACGTGACGTAACGAAACTTAGAACGTATACGTATACGCGTGTACATACACATTAAAGACGAAATCTTGTAGTGTGAGTGCAAAACACGTACTCGTCATCGCAGTCTATAGCTTCGATCGATTAAATATATAGTTTAAAACCTTATGTTCAACGTTTTTATTTTTCTAAGTAAATGCATCATTTATTATGTATGTACGTATTTATTATATACGGTTTTATTTTTCCAAGCATATTTATATAAATAATATATATATGTATGTAAATCTTTTATTATTAGGATAAAATATAAAAATACTTTAATATCATAAAAATTCTATTTAATTCAATATAAAATACTTCAAAATTTAACTATCTTTGTATAACTATTTTATTTTGATACTGTAAGCTAAATCCTTTCTCCAGTTGCAAATAAGCAATCGAGTGAATTGTATGTATTATAATAAAAATAAGAAATTCTATTTTTAACATTATTTTAATAAATAGAATATTTCTCATGCTATGACACATACATATTAACTAAGAAAATAGACAAAAAAAATTATTTTTGTAAACGAGCTATTCATTTGTTACATATACGCTCTATTTTTCTCTTCCCGTGAAAAAACGCAAGACTTCGGAAACACTTATACGTGGCGATGCAACGCGCTGCGACTGGAAATGTCGGAAATCTAAATTGCAAATTGCACTTTCTTCGATCGCCGTGGTATTGCGTAACGACTATAGCTACAGTGTTCTCTTCTTGCGAGATCACACACTTCGAGAGTGAGCCCCAATTAATATGATCTATGCGTTTCGAGATAACGCCTCCTCTATTCAATAAGCCACTCATTTTTAGAGGTGACATATGAATCCTGCATTTCTTGTCTTATGGAAATTTCGATGAGATAAGTAGATCGATTCTTGTAATATCTGATATTACACCACTGTTCCAATAAAAGTAACAAATCATTTCCAGCACATCGCAAGAGAATGTAAAAGTAAATAAATTTTCCACATACGCATGTATACGCATAAAGCTTTATTCACTTTAATTTTCATATCTCCATGTTTGACTAAAAATCCTATTTCATTATTATTATTTTTTTTTTTATAACAAAAAAAATATTCGGAAATGTTCGCCTATTTCTGTTAATTCCCCAAACAGCACTTTCACAAATTGGAAATAAAAATCGGTTCGCGCGACGCGAGAGCTACAATTAAAATATGTACTTCCGCAATACCACGAGTGATTTTAATCGCGCACTCGTTAATTTCGTGGCTTTCGTCCGATCGAATCTCACTTCGAGGGAGACTCCTCGTTTTCTCATAAGTTCTAATAAGCGATTCTCAGGTGCGTGTCGCGTGGACGCACCTGCGGCGTCAACTCGCGCGGCCGCGCCGCGTCGCATCGACGAGGACGTCGAGGACATCGAAGAGGCCGAGAGGGTCGCCCCCGCGAGACTCGGCTCTCTCGCCTCTCGAGCGAGCAAGCTTCCTTTTTTAGGCGTCACCGAGATTCGAGTTGCCTCGCCGCGAGAGTCACACGCGTGTCCCTTATCCGTCACGAACACACGCAAGAGTATCCGTTCCTTCCGTCCTCGGATCTTTTTCTTCTCTTCTCTTCTCCCTCTTTTTTAAGCGAAGAAACATTAGTGCTCTCCTTTTTTTGAACTTTTTGCATGGCTCATCTTTTCTTTTTTTCTCTCCACGTTGGAGAAAAGGAAGATAAAAGAAGAACTAATTTTTAATTTAAGTAAGTTCAACTAAAAAGAAATCAGATTTACAGTTTCGTCAGTTCCTTTTTTTATTAACGATTTTTTCTTATTCATTAAGTTCTTCATAGATTTGAATTTTTGTTATTTGATCTGTCAGATCGAAGGTTTCTCCAGTGTCGATGCAAAGAGAAAGATAACCGTGTCTTTTTTAAATGCGTCGAGAGAATGCAGGTCACCGTATTTGCCTTCGTTCGCGACGCAGGTTTCGCGTCATTATACAATGCGTGTATTACGATCGTATTATATATTATTCATGACACGTGTATAAAATCCTTTTACTTTGCAGCTAGCTTATCCTATATCACCTATTCCATTAAATAGATGTGTTTGCGATGCCTAATTTTTATTTAAAGTTATTTTTCATTTGATTAAATTTTCGCTTTTCCCACTTAATCTTCGGCAATTTGCGTGACAACAAATAGCATACGGCACTGTTAAATGATCTTATTGCGTCGGAACCGCTTAACGACGCCCACAAACGCAATTGCTTCTATTCTGCTTGCGTTTTTCTTCCAGAGTCGCGCGCGTTGGAAACCAACCGGTGAAGGTTTTTTTTCTTTTTCACGTCAGAGTTATTGCCGTTTTTCTCCCGTCTAAGATCGACGAGACTCTTAATGTAATTGCTAAGTTGGTGCAAATTGATCAGTATGCATGACGGAGGTGTGTTATTACGATTCTTATAGCCGCTTTTAGACGTGTGCGAGTAGCAGAAAAATAAATATTTTTACCGTCACACCAAATGTGAAATGAAAAGGAAATCCTTCAGAGTCGAGTTGCTCTTCGAGGAACGAGGCAATAATGATTAATGATAGACGTGCGTATAGCTATTGAAGCTATTCTGTTAATTTAAAGCATTCAATAAATTGATATGCAATTTATTTCAAAAAGAAGATAAAATAGCGTGTTAAAACATTCAAAATCGTTATACAATTACTACGGCAAATTCTATTATTTTTCAATCAAATTAACAAATTTTTGGAAATTATAGTTACGTGCAGATAGCAATACGATGCTCATCTGTACTAATTGAAGCTATTTGGCTTCTGATTTGGAAAGTATAAGTTTGGACGTCAACTGATATATACAAACATAAACACGTACTCTTACATATTCTAAATATGTGATATATGATATCAACAGCGGCAGAGCGTTCAATACAATTCCGAAAATTTTCAACTATCGCTTAATTTTCATCGAAAATTTAAATTGCGTTAAATTATAAATATTTAATGTCCATTAATTAACGTTCTTTTAAATTATATGTGCCATCAATCTTGCATTCTTCATAGTCTTATCGTAAAATACTTCATGAGATCAAGGGCCAAATAAGTACAGAGCATACGCACATACATTCTCAACAATTCATCGTCCAGCCGTTTAAAAGATTCGAATACTCGTGAGAACAACATTGTTCAATGTAATTCAAGAAATAATAATATCCGAGAATATTAAAATCGAAGAATGCGGGCTCACCTTCGGGAAACAGCGCGATTTGAATCTCACGAATGGACGATGGTGGATTGTTATCGGTCTCGTCATAAAACAAGATCCCGTCGTGAAACAGGGCCTCGTTGTAGAACGGGCCCCCGTCCGCGAGTCTCTTCGGGACACAGCACAGCATCTGATTACGAGCGCATCAAGACACCGACTGAGAGAACGCGCGACTCGCGAGGTCAGACCAGCTCTTGTAAGAGCGGCGCTCTTACAATCGTTATAACCGCGAGATCTTCGCGACGGAAGTTTATTTTCGGCCCCGACTCGCCGTCTCACGAAACGAATCTCGCTCCTTTCCTCGCCTCTTTCTTTAGTACACCTTGGCTGTGCACTGACACGCGAGTAAACAGTGTAAAGTGAGGGGCCAAAGAAAAATATTTGATAATTCTCGTAAAAACTTCTTTCAAAATAAAAAATTAAATCGATTTTGTAACGCATAGTCTCTGATTTTCTAATACACAGTTATATTTCAATCGAAACTATCGCTTCTTATTATATATCATCTTTGTTTTTTATCAAATTTTATTATTATTCAAAAACACTTTTGATCTCAAGGTAAATTTTCACTTCTTTTGTTTCTAATGCGAATGTATAAGCATTTCGAAATATAGATAATAAATAATTTATGATTTATTATCTATATTTCGAAATGCTTATACATTCGCATTAGAAACAAAAGAAGTGAAAATTTACCTTGAGATCAAAAGTGTTTTTGAATAATAATAAAATTTGATAAAAAACAAAGATGATATACTATATATAATAAGAAGCGATAGTTTATTCATCATTATCAGTCGGAAAAGAGAAAGAGAACCACCAAAATTCTTGCAAATTATATTTGAATAGAAATATTTTTTAATAAAACATTTGTAATCGATAGAATAAATTTATAAAATATATCAATAAAAATTATCTCTTTATATTTCAGGGAAAAATTAAATATTATTTTATATTTACTTCTAAATATTATTATAAATTGGATGGTTTATAGCTCATTTTACTTTTATTCTCATTTCTAAATATATGTATCTGATTATTTATTGATTAAACAGAAGGAGAGTTTTTGCAGGTATATATTTTTACAAGTCGATTTCTATCGATTTAAGTTTTATTTTACTGAAATATATTTGTAATATTAATATATTAATATTTTACAAAATTATTTATTATACATTGTTTCGTTTCTGACATCACAATTTGAAATAGCAATGGAGAGTAAACAATGTCTTAAATTAAACTTTACTGATTATTTCTTCCTCTCTTCACAAAAAATTGCAATTTTCCTCGGAGAAAAAAACTTCTCCAACGTTACTTCTTTCTTCCCTAACTACATCGGTAACCACAACAACTCTTATCCTATACAGCTATATATAGCAAGCAAATTAGATTATTATAAAAAGAATAGAAGAAAAAAAGTATTTATTAAACCAATGTTATAATTTTTTTTCTTAAGCGTCTGTTGAAATAAATTTAACAAAATACAGCAATTAGAGGTTCATGCTGTACTATAGGTATTAATAAATGAGACATGATGAGACATAAGCACATTATAACGATTATCTACCATGTGCATCCTTCTTCCATCCATTCCATGAGCACTCACAAAATCCGTCTTAAAGCCTCTATTACGAAATAGAGGTCGATAGCTTCTTTTGTCGCAGTTCCCTGCGATATTTCTCGTAACTGTGCACCGGTGACCGCGGCCGTGTGTTGTTTACTCTATAATTAGAATGGACGGGGATCGTGAGGATCGAGCGCGCCGAGGAACCGGAAGCGGACCACAACGATGGTGACGACGGTAACGAGAAAAGCCACGGAGAAAGTGGGACCGTCTCGGGAATCCCTCACTCTGTTTGCCGCTCGCACGTCGTAAATATACCCGCGCGATAATGCACTCTCGCACCTACTTACCCTCAGCTTCAGCCATGTTCGTCGTTAAGGGAAACACTGGTCGTTATGGGAACGCCGGCCGTTCCTAATCCCTCCTTGGAGAACAACCACGAAGCTCGAGGCGGGGGATCGTCGCACTTCTCTCAACCTTTTCACAATATTTTTAATTTAAACCTATACATATACAAGAAATTGTGTGCGTAAATTCTTTTATGTAAAATTAAAAAGGCACGTAAAAATTAAATTATACAAAATATAAAGTGTCTGTGCTAAAAAATATACACAATGCTTTTATGTAGATTTAAAGAAATTAAATATTAAGAGTTAGACGGGAATCGTAAATATTTAATATGTAAATATTTATATAAAAAAAGGAACACACTAGAAGGAGCTCATTAAAAAATAATTTAAAGGATATCAATACTATTCTAATATATTTTTCTAATTCTTTTCTTATTTTTCTGGAGCTTATGAGTGAATTTACAGAGTAAACTGTCTGTTACTCTCATTTTTAACATTATTTAAAATTGTTTCTTTTTCTTCTTCTTTATTCTCGTTTGGATGTCTGTCTCTGAGAAGTACGTTCTTCAAATCTTGAACTCTGATGACATTTGCCATTCAAAGAGATCTGTTTAAGCTGTCTATAGCCGAGAATATTGCGCTTTCTATGCGCGTCAGCTGATCACGATGCACATTATTTCGACCAATTTTCGATTAATCTTATTTAAAATTAATTATAACTGACATGCTTGCTTTATAATTACAGAATGTTTAATCATACATATAATTCATAATTTCTAATCTAATCTTTTTTCCATTATTAACAACAAAATATTAATTTCGTTTATATAGTATATGTATAATATGTATAGAAATTATATTAACAAAATGGTATCTTATACAGATATTGCTTTGATAAATGATGTATCGTTGATATGTTGAGATCATTAATTAGTATTATAAGCACTATATAGGCTCCATCATTTCGCTTACATTTTGCGCACAATTAATTTTCTAATTGTTTCCTCTCTTTTTCAATATTTAATCATAAAGATTTTCGAAAGTATGAATAAAATAAATTTCTTAGTAAAGGATTTATATTTTTTGACTGCATTAGAATTATCATGCATTTTCTATAAAAATTCGCAACTTCCAGTAGTCGTTTAAAAAAAATTACAATTTTAATATTAAAACCACCGATTTCTTTCTTTGAAATTTCGCGGGTTTATGACGACGATGTCATCCATTGGCATCCCAACGATAAGCGCTGTTTATTATGCCTTGGAAGCAAAAGTCTCATGTCATAGTGTCGAGTTCAAAGTACGCGATACACTTCGCGCGTCAAATTAACCTAAATTTTTTATCTAAAATCTTATTATACAAGGTATAGTTCGTGACGAAATGATAGTCATCTCGAGATTCGTTATCAAAAACAGTTTAGGCATTTCTCAGGTATTTTATGCAATTATATATTCAATCTAGAAAAAACTACATAATTATATAATGTCTATACGACATATCATTATTTGCGATTATGTACGTTGCACTTTGCAGTGTTATATGCGCGTCACGGAATATTTTATTCGCACATGCTCAACACTGATTGGTTTGTGAGAATAGAAGGAATCGCGGGAACATTTCAAACAACGCGCGAAAATCCGATTTCTCACTAACTAATTCTATGAGGTTCTCGATGATTATTAATTTAAACTATTAACCCATAATATTATTCAATATTACAGGGAAAATATATCGCAAGAACATTATCCACTGCAAAGAAATATGTGGAGACAACTGAAAAAAACGGGGTAGAAATATTATTTATTTTTACTTTTCTAATGTTCATTTCTACTAGTGTAGATTAACTTATTTAATCTCGATTTAATTTCCTCTTTCTCTTTTTCTAATTCTTCGAACAAGAAAAGGATGAAGAAAATTAAATCGAGATTAAAGTAATCTAAATTAGTAGAAATATTAGAAATGAACATTACAATTATATTCCTTTTATTCCATGTAATTTCAACTCTATTGTTTATTTATTGAATCTGTGATAATTTAAAAGTTTAAACATTGGAAATTTTATCAGTATTATTATAGTAATTATATATATATATATTAAATATTTTTGTTTATTTACAATCTTAACAATAATTCTTGTCAAATTTTGCTAACTTACAATTTCAATTCTACCAGTAATTACAATTATGATATTCAGCAACTATATTTTACTAGTTACAATTAATTACTTTTCCATCAATTAACATTATTAATTTTATTATTTCACAATCAGGTTAGAACTATCCGTTTGTGCGAGTCTTCTTCGCGCAACTCCCTATCACTGGGAATGCTAAAAACTTTAGTGACAGAGATCAAGAGGGATGAGGACAACAAGGATCTCCGATCGATCGTATTGACGTCTGAGCCAGGAAAGGTGTTTTCTGCTGGGCACAATCTGAAAGAACTGGTTTGTAGCTTGGTCTCACTTCCATAAGAGCTCCTCCTTCCTATCGTCGCATAGAAAAAAATATCATCGGCTCGCATCATTTAGACGGCTACGAATGCCAAGTCTCACAAGGATGTATTTGAGATCTGTTCGGAGTTGATGCGGACCATTAGTCAGAGTCCGGTGCCGATAATCGCAGCGGTGGATGGATTGGCAGCCGCAGCTGGCTGTCAATTGGTTGCGGCATGTGACATCGCGGTGTGCACGGAAAGAAGTTCGTTCTCCACACCAGGGTACTCTTGCAAAGTTTACTCTTCATGATTTATTGTCACATAATTATTATCTCTCTATTAATATCATCTATTATTAATTATATTATTTCTGTATTATTGATTGTTAATTTCTTTTTCTATTTAATGTCTTTCACAGAGCGAATATTGGGATATTTTGTTCGACACCGAGTATACCATTGGTACGCAATGTGCCAAGGAAAAATGCAATGTACATGCTGTTTACTGGATTTCCTATTTCCGGCAAAGAAGCTTACGAATGCGGTCTCGTTAGTAAAGTCGTTGAGAATGACAAGCTCGGTAAGTCACAAACGAAAAATGAGCAAAATGTTATTAGAAAAAGTAATACAAAAATTAAATTGAAAAATAGTAAATTAATTTCAGATTATTTTAAAAAGTTAATCTATTTAAAGAGCAAATCTAAACTATTAGAAATTGTTTTAGTAAAGAGATGTAAAATAATTATCTTTTTCTCTTTATTGTATTTTTTTTTTAAGAGTTCATGAGAAAACATCTCCAACTATATCTGCTACGTCTTTTTATAAACTGTATGTAACTGGTTGACCTAAACATAGTTCTTAAAATATAAATTAATGATATTAATATAATGCTGACTAGTTATAAATTTTAAAAAAGTAGTATTGATGTAATATCATGTTTTTTTTAGATTTGAAGTTCAAATTGATTAAACAGAGTGCAGTTTAGCAATTAGTTGCAGTTAATTTTAGCTTGAAAACAAAACAAATATGTTTATGTATTTTCGATGATATAAATCCTTTTCATAATATTTTAAGTGTTTTAAGTATAATAAAAAGATAAGTATTTCATTTGCAAATTTTGCAGAAATCTTTTATATAAATATATTATTATTTTCAAAAATACCTTATAAAAAAATTTATAAATATGGAATTATAATTTTATATAAAATTTAAAGTATATAATTAATTTTTTATGTAAAGTATTAATTTTATTTTTATGAAAAATATTTGATTATTTTTTCGCACATATATGCAATAAACTTTAAAAGTTTGTGTTTTTAACAATTTCTCGTTTTCAATTTGACACTTTTTTCTATTTAGGTTTGTAACAAAAAATTTTTTTTCATTTTCAAAGAGCAAGTAGTTACTTATACATATAATATATTAAAGAAAAATCTTGTAGTTTTATTTTTATTCTAATGATAAGTCTCTCTGAAGCAATATCTGAAGTTATATAGATTTAAGTTACAAAAGTGTTAACATTTATTAGTACATATGCTTTATAGTAACATATTATAATATTATAAATATATTTATATTATTTTAATTTTTATTTAATGTGAAATAATAACATATTTTTGCATAATTTATTTTTCACTTGTGTACATGTATCTTATATCCACGATAGTGTCCCGGCACTAAGATTACCAGCCTATATTTAACTTTAATTTCAGACGAGGAAGTTCGTCGAATTACAGACGCCATTAATACAAAGAGCCGTTCGGTTGTGCATTTTGGTAAAACATTCCTGTACGAACAAATTACTCTTGATATATCGACAGCGTATGCTCTCGGTACCGAAAGAATGGTAAATAATCTTAAAATGAAAGATGCGCAGGAAGGAATACAAAGTTTTCTGGAAAAGAGAAAGCCAAATTGGTCGCATGATTTATAATAATTGATTATATATCTAACATTTTTTAATTATATATAACAGTAATTATATATAATATTTTATGGATATGAAGCTTTCTTACAATTGATATTACTGTAATACTTTATACTTGTGTATAATTTCAATAATAAAATGATTAAAAAGGCATCTTGTAAATAATTTACATCCCTGTGAATAACGTTTATAGTTCAATCCATTAATCATGAAAAATTATTGATTAAGTGTATTACAAAATCAAACAAATGTAGTTCCATTTTTCTCTCTCTAAATATTAAACGCAATCTTTTAAATTTTTATCTCATAATGACTTCAAGACTTTCTGTGCGACTATCATAAAAAATTACAATATTTGTGATATTATGTGATATTGTATCATTATTATTGTTTTATTATTTATGTGTAATCGTGCATTATTAATTGTTATTGATAATCTGGATTTTTGAAACTAATTTTTCAGATGTAGTTATTTAAAATAAATTTTAAAACATTGCAAAATTTTTTAAAGTAAAACCTGCTCTATTTTAAAGACATCAGAATTTTAGTAATATAATGATTATAGTTCTCGATCATTGTCATTATTTATTATATATTGTTATACATATACTAATAGCTTGCTTTTCAGACATTTAAATTATACGATATCTAATGATTCAATTTTTATATCTATACGGTGAAAACAAATATCGTCATTGCGTGTCATTGCGCATGCAGAAAGCTCGTATACTTATAGTTATCGAAAACAGCAAAAACATCTGGCGAGACAAATCTAGGAAAGGAAAATCATTTGCATTTAATAAACAAACTAAATATAATTTTGCAAATATAAGAAAATACTTAAAACATTAATTTCACACACAATAAATATAATATATTAAATAAAAATTATATAGAATTGTTTGTCTAGTTAAAACTATTTTTATCATAACTATTTACAGGGTTTATATTCCATAAAAAAGGTAAATACGTTATTAAGAAAAGAAGATTTATTGTTAAATAAAATTAAATCTATAATAAATATAAAAAAAATTGATATTAAATTTTGCGTAAATATTCTATTGACTTGTTTAGAAATCTAGTTCAAATGTGTTAAAGTATGAAAAAATAGATATTAAATGGAATGTTTATATTAAATTTATATTATGGTAGTTAAATCAGATTTAATGTTGAATGTTTCCTTTTTGATCTTTTAGTGTAAAAATCTAAAAATATGAAATTATTTGCCATCATATATGCTTAATGAAAAATCACCATATCATAAAACGTAAATATACATTATATAACGTTCAATGAAATATGAAGAAAGAAATAAAAAAAATACCGTATACAGTATATATCGTGTTTGTGGCATATGTGATATTTTTTACCTATTTTCCAAAAATTAATTATGTTTAAAACATTTTTTATTTTGTAAAATTATTTTTATAAAAAAAAGTAAATGTAATTAAGAAAGTAGGTATAATTATCAATAAATCTGAAACTTTGTCAAATTATTCATTTAATAAATGGACTTGTCTTGTCAAATTACAGATTTATTAAAACAGTTCGATCGGAGGAATACATATTTATTAAACAATTTGCCTAATTATCTACTTTATTCAAATGCAATCAGTATAAATATCAAAAAGTACAAAACGCCTAAAATGCTTATATACAAATTGATGCAACTGTCCTATTTATGATAAACGACAAAGGAGAAACATTTAACACAAGGAAAGTAACATCATCCGTAACAAGATTCGCGTTGGCAAAAAGTACAAACGTTTGTTCATTTTGATAAATTTGTTTATTGCGATAACCATACGTTTTGCCCTCCTTCTTGGGAAACGAGAAACTTCGTTTGTGGTCTTCATATCAAGTTAGTACGAAAGATGACGTCAAGATTTTCAATGTTCTGTCTGATAAATGATTAATTCGGATCGTTCCCGGTTGGTATTCATAATAAGAAATGTAATCGAATTTACGCTTCAATTTGACAATATTGAAACACGAGAATATTTAGAGGTGCGTCAAATGTATTTTTTCTTGTAGAGTACGGTATTATTTAGATACGTATTTAAATTTTGAACTCTCTCGTATCATTGCATCAGAATCAGACTACGACGCTGGAGGTTCTTATTCATTGAAAACGATAAGACCGAGTCCACGGTGGTCGGGCAACATCGGTTGCTGTCTCGAAGGCCGCAGATATGCCGTTCTTATTTTGACAAATAAAAAAAACATCTCTCTTTCTCTGTCTGTCTTGGTCCCGCTATCTTCTTCGCTTTTTTTTCCACCGAGCTTATAAGTAATGACCGCTGTTGCATTGAGAACCAGTAATCACGTTGGATTATTTCGGAATAGACTCTGAAATTGAAAAGAAATTACACACGACGAGTCAGTAGATCACAAACAAATAGCGACGCAAAGCGGAAATACAGCCTCTCGTACGTCGACGACAAAGACAAGTCTTTCCCTTGGTTGATGAATCTTTATACCAGGACCACTATCGCTGGCGGCTGCCTGAGGCTTGAAGCTTCCTGGAGGATCGAAACTCGAAGAACAAATCGAGACAAGAAAAGAGGAAGCACACCGAAGGCGAGCCTGGCGACGAGAAGACGATTTACCAGAAGGCAGATAACGGAATTGCTTTTCGAGAATTGCATCGGTCAGTTGGACTTGGCGAAAAATTCAGAAAATAATTATTTAAATGAGAGCGCAACTTTAATAAAGTTTGCGAACTCCTTTGAGTTTTTGCGAATTTAAAAAGGGATGAGATGCACTCAGATTTTAAAAAACAAAAAGAAGAACAAATAAAGAATATAAAATACAACAAAGATAAATTGTACATTTTATATTAATCAGGCGTGATTACGATTTATTCCTGTATAAAACAGAAATGTACTTTGACAGTAATATTATATGTATAAATAGCGAAAGAGTAATTATTACTGAGTGTAGATGACATTTCATAAGTTAACGGATCAATATGAGCAGAATTAATTTTAAAATTTTTATTTGTTATATATTTATATTTATTGTATTTCGCAAATACAGCATTTGAAACTTGGTCTCAAACGGCAATAAATTAGCAACAAATTCTTACGTTACTGTTAAATATAATTTTATTGTTTATATATATATTATTCTGCTAACTTAATCTTCCTTTAGCGAAACATTATTTTTTAAGAATACTTACAGATCGAGTAATAAATAAAAATATTAGCAGAATTGATTCTGCTCATTTTGTTCCGCTTACTTATAAAACGTGCGAAGATCAAAGCTTAACGATACGAAAGGCATGATAATGGGACATAAATAGCTATGAATGTATAGGAAGATCGTAACCTACGCACATGTGCATAGATATATGTTGTACACTGGCAATACTGTTATTGTTTTGATTCATCACATTACTAAATTCGAGATATATTTCCTCCTTATACAGCATTTAATAATTTTAACTACTAAATTATTACTTAAAATATAACTTATTTCTTTCTTGAGATTAATAAGCTCTTTGTATTTGTTGAGATATTTTTTAATAGTAAAGAATGTACCGCAATTATTGTATACATATGTATATATATTCATTATAAACGTAACAATTTAATCGATAAGACTCACATAAAATTATTACATCGTGTAAAACTATACTAATTAATTACTAGTAATATTGTTATTAAGAAATATCCTGTCTTAAAAAATGCCAATAAAGAACAAATCCTATCTTTAAAAATGCTAATAAAGTACAAATCAATTTATTAATTACTGATTTAAATATTTTATAGATTTAATTATTACAAGAAGCATTATACATATGTAGAATATTAATTGCTGTGAAACATATTATAATAAATTTTAATCTATGTGCAAGGGGAACATTAATTGTTTAATCGTTCTAATGAGTTATTTATAATAATATTTAATTTTGTAGATTGTGGAAAAATGGCTTCCATTCCGCAGAGTGCTTTCGCAGTGTGCAAAGTTCGCTGTAACGAGGAGCAAATTGTTTCTATAATGAAGAAGAAGGAAAAAACTGAAGAAAAAAAGGAAAACGTATTCAATCCAAGGCCTCCTCTAGAAGGTAATATGCCCTTATTTGGTTTCACGTTTTTATAAATTCAATTTTAAACAAAATTAATTTTATTAGTTTAATTTACATTACTTGTACGTTTGATTTTTTTAAATATGCAGGTTGGGAGCTAATGCCACTCAAGTATAACAGTAAACTGATGAATAGTATTTGGGGCTTGTACAATCGTTACTCGGTACATAATTTTAAGAAGAACACTGATGCCGAGAAGGGGGGCCGCGGTGGGGTGGCCGCGGCAATCTGGGGCACCATTTTGGAAAAACAGCCCTCAGCCAATGCCGCCGTCACCGCCACCGTGATTGCCCCACAAATCATAAAGACCAAAAATCGCCTTTAAAACTTTAAACGCGACGCGGCCATATAACTTTGAAAAATCATTGAAAAACAGTAGTTGGGAATAAGCAAATTATGCATATTATAATTACAATATAAAATGGGATAATAAAATAATATACATATATAACATATTTAAAAACTACGCGAATATACGACAGATATATATTACATCTAGTAATTACGTATACACCAATTTTATTAAAGCTTCTAAATTGCCATTTTAATGCTTATACTGTGAGTTTTCACTTTGATTACTATTTGTTATTATATCATTTCAATATATCATTGTCTATAACGCGTCGTTGTTTTTCGTTTTGATTCTAAGAACCAGGCTGTTGCTTATATGCATCTATATAATAATAAGACGCGGCACAAAAATCTTTTGTGCTATTGTTATGCAATGCAATAATCGAGAAAGACTTTGTAGCAGTATTTGAAAGTTCATTTTGTTAAGGATTTTTAAGGAAATCAAAACTTTAAATGATTCCCATTTCTTACAGATAAAAATTTGCGTCAAAAATAAATGCAAATCTTGTCAAATAGTGCGAAATTATTGAAAACGTATTCAAGCAACTATATTATTGTCAAGTATCGTGAAATATTCACGAAATATGTATATGTATAGTTGATAATGAACTATGTGATCACTTATGTATTATTGTAATAAAGTAAAAATACTAAATAAATAAAATACGTACGTCAAACATTAATGTAATATTATGTTACAATAATAAAATTAGATTTAATTACAAAAATTTTATATGTCAGAGAATCCTTCAGTGATAATTAAAATTTTGAATTTCTTTACCGTCTTATAAATTGCTATTATTGCTCAAATTAATTTAAGGCTACCTTACTCGATCAAGCGATGATTAATTTAATCGGCGTTCAAGATAGAAATTTTTATAACAAAGTTTTTATACAGTCGTTATCTCTAGTACAACCGAAAAAGAGACTGATAATTTATTTCTAAAAGAATATATGTGTGTGTGTATATATAATATGTATAATATACACACACACTACAAATATTATTTTATAAATTAATTATTAATTAAGTTAATCACACAAAGCAAAATTATTAAGTAAAATTTCAAATTATACAATAATTTATTGTTTCTAACTTAATATTTTTTTCTGAACTAAACAATAAAAAAAATGAAAATTTCTGACCATGTTAATAAAATATTATACATATTACTTTTCATAAATTAATGTTGATTAATCGGAGTTTAGTCAAAGTCATCTACAATCCCTGACGTCGCATTACTACCTGCTGGCAATTGTAACGACCTTCACGACGTTCCATGCGACATGTTTGGGCGCGGTAGAGTTCTAGATATCAGAGCAGCGCAACCGGTGTGCCGCATTCTGATTAGCTGACTGTCAGCCAATCATGACATTCATTCAATGGTACTAAAAATGGCTGACTAACAGACGATTGGTGAATTTCATAGTTTGTCTGCAAACGACGCCATTTTTAGTACTTTTCTTAGTATAGTTTTGCAATACTGGATATCGATTATGAAACTTTTTCCCTACGATGAAAAGTGAAAAGTGAAAAATTTTTCCATTAACTTCAATGATAAAAAATTTCACTTTTCATCCTAGGGAAAAAGTTTCATAATCGATACCCTGATAGCGTTTTCTCTTGGCTGCACCAGTGTAGGGTGGTTGCACCAGTTCATCTATTTTCCTTTTCCCTTCTCCTGGAGAGAAGAGGAAGAAAGATGAACTAGTGCAAAAGTTCAGCTGAATGTTGCACTGGTGCAGCCAAGAGAAATACTTAAGCCGGTTGCGCTTCTACGTCTAGGACTCTAGGGCGCGGAAATCGATCTTTCGATTTGTAAAAAGGTTTGATCTCGGCATTTTGGTCGTTGATCGTTGTTTTATCGAGATGCGATCACGTTTACTAATGTAACAGACGTCTGATAAAAAAAAAGGACGAAAGAAATGGCTCTTTACGACAATCAACACTGGCTGCTGTCGCACATCAGGGACAGTTTTCTCGCGACAGATGATACAGGTATGTACTTCTGATAAATTTAGGTTAGAAGTGTTGGCAGAGGCATTACTCCGATTTAGAAATATTCTGAAATAATATTTCCAATGATGTCGATGACACATACTTGTAAGATAAATTCAATTAAAATTAATTGTTTATATATTAATGCGGCTCAGTAATAAATAAGTTAAATGCCTTAATATACAGTTATGTTTTATATTACAATTTATTTAGAATTGTAATTATTTTTATGGTATGTCTTATACTACTCTCGAACATTGTTCTGATATACACTGTCAGTACTGCAAATCTATAATTCACGTATATCATATATTTTTATATTGACGATATATACTAGAACACAACTTTGATTGACAGGTATGTGCGACATGGTGATACTAGGGGAAGATATTCCTAAGCAGTTGAAGAAAAACGGTACCCTGCAATGTTATCCTGGTATGGAAGAAAGTGACGATGAGGATTTAGATGTGATGGCAGAATCATATGACATACAAATGGGTGCATACTTCTGTTTTCTATTATTTTATGTGAGAACATCATATAAATTCTAAATTGGAATTCAGTTCAAATTTACAAAACAAATTTTATAACATAATTTATATTATAATTAAAATTAAATTAAAGTGCAATTTTTTCTATTGAATTATTATGTTTTTTGTGTGCAACATTGTTCTAGAAATGCCATTCAGTCACAGACAGAGATCTAATACTGCACAAAGATTAGAAAAAATGGATATAGAAAGAAAAAAGGCCGCCAAAATCAAACATGTCAAATGGGAACACAATCTTAGTAGTGTGACACCTACAGATCAATCAGATCTGTTTCAAAGAAAGGATTTTCGTAAGAAAGCACCACTTAAAAAAGGACAATCCCTTTTATCGGAACAACTCGAAAAATGTCCATATTTACCACCAAATCCATTTAAAGAATATGCCAAATTTGATGGAGACGTATGTATCTGTTTTTGTTTCCCTCAAAAAGCTCGTTTCCAAAAAGATTGCTTAAAAAACGAAAATTATATATTACAAGATTTAGCAAAAAAAATAGATTAT
Source organism: Cyphomyrmex costatus (assembly GCF_001594065.2). Taxonomy (NCBI): domain Eukaryota; kingdom Metazoa; phylum Arthropoda; class Insecta; order Hymenoptera; family Formicidae; genus Cyphomyrmex; species Cyphomyrmex costatus. The sequence continues at coordinate 1,140,571 of NW_017275337.1, read as the reverse complement.
AAAATTTATCCTTTATAAGCTTCATTCTTGAAAATATGGCTTTATAATATTACAAAATTTCTTTACACAGGCACAAGTGAGCGTTCCTGTGAGAAAATATAGGATATTTATGTGTATGTTGCCGAAAGAAGACAGAACATATCCGCTTCAAGCAGCAGTGATAGTAACAGCACGTGTATTGGACTTCATTGGATTGATTTGCTACAAATATGCAATTGAACATCCTGATCATAATTTGAAGTCTGTAATAATTTACTTCATTGCTAGAATGCGTATGACTTATTTATAAAATCTCAAACGATCATTATTTCCAGGGAAGACATCTCACATTATGGACTATACATCACTGAGGATGACGGTGAGATAGACTGGGCCTTCCCCTGTTTAGATCCACATGAAACCATCTCCAAATTCGAATTCACTACGTTAGGTTTAATCGAAATGAAACCAAGTGATAAAGCAAGATACAATACAATAAGTTGTATTCAGAAAAAAAATGAGGAGGTTCTAGATGGTAAAGACAAGGAGCAAGAAGAAGTTGCAAAGGATTTGGCTAAAATGGAGGGTCATACTACTGCGATGGAGGCACCATTATATCAATCATACAGGTAATTCCTTAATATATTATATACAACATTATATATTAAATTTTTTAATAAAATAATTATTAGAGAGAATAGATACATCGAAATATTAATTAGTAAATAATTTAAATAAAAGTGATGAAAATTAAAGAGAAGTATAATGTTGAAAACATACATAATAATTAAAATAGTTGTAAAAGTGAGAGAATAGTATAAGATTGATAAAAATGTTGTGCATGTGTGTGTGTTCAGATTATATAAGAATATTCATATCTCTAAAATTGTAGAGTATATATAATTAACAAAATGCGAGCAAAGACTGAGATTCATCTTGGAATATCGGGTGAGAAAATAGAGATAGATCCAGTGATAACAGGCAAAGGTGCTGCCAGATTTTGGAATAGACAACGGGCAGTCAGTTATCACATAGACAACATCGCTTGGTGCGAAGTGACTGAAACTAAGGGGTCGAAAACTATATTTACACTGGTTTATACTCCGCAATCCAGCGCTCCAGATAATATTCTTAGTTAGTTCTTTTCTTTTTATATAATTACATATTGTTTGATGATTTTATTATTTCTAAGGAAATCCGATTTTAAAGAAAATTATTTTTCGCGAATTTATAATTTCAAATAAACTTTATGATAAAAATTGATATTTCATAGATCAATATTTTAAACTTACTAATGTGCTTATAGGTCACAGTCATTCGCTTCATCAATCAGCGTCTTTCAAGAATCATGATTTTGAGGCAGATTCAGTGACGGCTGAAGAGATTGTACGAAAAATTAATCACATCTTAGAGTTACATAGCAGCCAGTCGAGGAAGGAATACCTCGCACAGAAGGAGAGGAAAGCAGCGAGGAGAAAGAGCTTCCATCTGCATAGATGACAGCTCTATTGGTTATTCCGTACAATCTTAGATTATTTGAAGCATTGAATATTAATGTATATCATAAAACGTGATCGTAAGAATCGCTCTAAAAAATATCTTTTCATATGATCGAGTCAATATCTCGAATCTTGTTGACGTGCCAGAAATGGCGGGAAATAGAGGTCTTCTCCGTATTCCATAGATATAAAGTTTAATGCTGTATAATATCGGTAAATTATTTCTTTATTTATTATATTACATCTTATATATATATATATATATGTG
>NW_017275337.1:1090279-1138149 GCF_001594065.2 Cyphomyrmex costatus | reverse complement strand
CATTTAAAATTATGATTTAATTTTAATCTATGTTCGGTTATTACAGAAGGGGATTTTGATGCTTTATTAATATCTGAAACATGTTCTTTTAATCTAGTTTTTAATTGTCTCTTAGTTTGTCCAACATAACTAGCATCACAATTGTCACAGGATATCTTATATACTACATTTTGATTGTGTTTATATTCTAAATTATCTTTTCCTCTTTTAATGTAGCTATTTAGTGTGTTCGGAATAGTATATGCTAACTTACACTGGAACATATTGGCGATAGGTTTGAATTTTTCAGACACAGTGTTAATATAAGGAACTGTAAAAAATTTTTTTGAAGTATTGTTCTTATTAGAAATATTATTAATATGGAATTTAATTCTATTGTGAATCGTAGAAAAAATGAAGTATAGAAGATATCCGTTTTGTAAAAATATATTAATATAGCTTCTATTAAATTGTTCTGCTGGAACGCTGGATGACATAATCTTGTGTGTCTTTCCTTGTTATTTTTATTAGGTTTAGGGTCTACGCACAACAGGAGAAATATTAGGAACAGATATTAAATATAAGAATTTTAACCTGTCAGAAAGCGCACATTCCACAGTACACAGTTCTGATAGGTTAAAATTCTTATATTTAATATCTGTTTCTAATATTTCTCCTATTGTGCGCAGACCCTTATCCTTTGATTTTCTATTCCAACGACATTATCCTATTTACTTTTGCAATGATACATGTTCAATTTTGACAGATGCAAATTATCTTATTTTATTACTCCAAATATATTTTATAATAAATTGACGCAGAGGATATTTACACATGGACAAATAACAAATTTTTATTTTATTTTTGACAAGGTATATATGACTTTTATATTTGTATTAGATTTTAATATTTTTGACAGGGTTAATAAGACATTTAATATTTGAATTTTTGAACAATGTTAATTTTTATACTTTTTATCAGGATCAAAGATAAAACACATACAAATATAAATGTTCAAATTTAATGCACTGAATCCGTGATTTTCAACAATATGAAAATTGTATAAAAATAATGTTAATTTAATTTTAAGGAAAATAATTCTATCATTGAAAATGACCTGATCGGAGTCGAAACGTCTAAATTTGTATTAATATATGAATTAAAATAATTCATTAAATTAATTTGGCTCTACGGCCTATTTATATTTTTATATTGTTTTATACATATTGAGCCTTATTATTTTTTATATTAATTAATTTAAGTGTTATTTATATTTTTATTGTGATACTCCTATTGCTTGTAAATTTGTAGAATTAAAAGAATAAATTATTCCTAAAACTACTCATCTGCTTTATTGTTCTGAGATCTTAATAATATTTACAGTGGCCTTTGATATGTTGCCTTCCATTCTTTCCATGAATCTCTGATTCAGTTTATGTACATGTTGACTAAGCATAGATATTTTTAACGCCATGTTCAATAATTTCTGGCTATTTTTGCAGATGTGTTCATAATTGGGACGTGTCAAGACAAAAGCTCTCTCGGCCTCTGTCAGTACATTTATATCGAGAATCTGTCCCTGTCCCTCTGTGCGTAGTTTTTGCTTCGTCAAGTTTCTTCGTTGAACCTTACGATTTCTATACTCCTGTTGCCAGTCCTTTCGTTCCTGTTTGAGTTTGTCTGTATATTCTTTTAGATTAAAAGCTTTAACGTTCTTTACATTGCATTCTTCTTCCTTTTGGTCTGGTCTGTTTCCATTAATTGTAACTTCATTGTCATCTAGAAGATACATTTTGTTTGCCATTATGATATATATAATTTCATATTTTATATGGAATTAATAAATATAAAATATATTTATCTAGAAGACATAACTATAGTTATTAGAGTCTTTTTCTCTTAATAGAATTTTTAATATAGAGATTAACATTAAAATAAAATTATTTTTATAAGAAATAATTATATTTATGAAAATAATATCGTTAATGAATAGGCCTATTCTGATCTTCAATTATTATATTTTTAAATTAAATATTTTAACACGAAAACTTTATTTACTATTACGGCTGCGGTCCATTTGATGCTACGAATGCTTCGAAGCATTTTTTGATTGGATAATTAATATAATTCTTTCTTCTGATTGGTCAGTCAAAAGCTTCGAAGCATTTGTAGCGCCAAGTAGACCGCACTCGTTACTTCGTGAACCTAACCTTGTTGATGATCGCGGGCTATCGAAATCCGCGAGTGGAAAATTGACGATCTGCGTTTATGGATGGTACTTTCAGATACATTAACCGTAGTCATCATCTATCGGGTAATTTGTTATAGCAAAGAATCATTTCTCGTTATATTTACGTCGTATTTACTTACGTACGATATATGACGGAATAATTTTTGATAACTTTTAAACTATTTTAAACGAACTCCAACGAACATCCACGAACACCTAGTGCATCAATTTTAAGACCGTTGTACACAAATCGATATAGAGATGCTCGCCATTGCTTGTCATGCACAGATGTGATCGGCACCGGCGGCATTTTAGTTGATTTAGTTCGCTACTTCCGGAAAGTCCAGGCGGCGCTGAGAATCGTCCCCCCTTTTCTCAGGAGGGGAGTTTGTACCCTCTGCTGCCAAAAAGGGGCAGCGCGTAAAAGAGAGTAGTAAAAGAGTGATGCGAAAATTGATAAATATCAGGCGCATGACGGCGATGTGGCGAACCCGGTGAGCCTGGCCTGACGTTGGTGGTGGAGTGCCTGGAGTTCGGTGTACGTAAAAAAAAAATAAATAAATAAAAAGAAAAAGAAACCAAAACAAACACGTAGCCGCGTTAGGCAGCGCCGAGAAGTCACAGCGTGCGAGCGCGATGTCGAGCACCCTGGAGAAGAAGATCATGAACCTGGAGGAGCGGTTGCGGGCGGAGAACGAGTCACGGGACCGGGACAGACAAGTTAGTGGCGACGTTGGCGGCCCGGGCATCGGTTTGCACTCTTCGTCGTCGTCGTCGTCGTCGTCAGCGGCGGCAGGATCCGTATCCAGCCCCGCGCCCCGCAGACCACGGCAACGTAAGCAATTTGCTCTAAATACGCGCAAACCTCTTCGAGAATCCATTCTGGATCCTCCGCTTCCTGGATCGATACGATCTATCTTCTTTATAATGCGTTTACCATGATTTCGCGCGCGTGTACAGGTTATGTTGACCGTCGGGCTGTTGATTGAACTTTGCTGTTGATTCTGCGAGTGTGACTCGCTTGCTGTTTAATTTATATTTATATTTACCAATGTAGATTAACTGTAATATATTTTGGTTTAATTTAGACTTTATCCTTTTTCAGTACAAAGCTACAAAGCAATAACGAATTCGATTGCTTGCACTAGATTAATGCATAATAAAAGTTATCTATATACATGAGATTAACAAAGTTAAATATAAAAGCATATAAATATTTTTAATGATTACATAATCCAATAATAACATTGTTGCGTTATCTAGTAAAATATAAATGTATTATTTCAATGTCAAATTTGATTGTACATAAGTACTATACCACTGCATTTAGATATTTGATATAAAGCAGATTTTAATAGTATGTACTAATCCAGTGTAGTATAAGTTTCTGGATTTATCATAAATTAAACTGAGATTACATCAGTATATAATGATTTTAATATATACTATATTTAACCAATTGATTTAATCTGTATTAGTAGAAATGGATATTTTTGCTAAATCATATTTAGATTGTAAATCATTTATTATTGTAATTAAATTCTCATCCTGAATCAAAAATTAAAACAATGCTGAAAGTTGCACAGTGTGCAATAAATATTATGATAACTTCTAGGAAAAGATATAATGTTTATAGTGCTCAGTGTTAAATATATAATATATAGTGTTACAATATAGATCAGTACCATATATAATTAAATATAGAACATGTTAACATAATTAAAAATATAAGATTAATAAACTCAATGTTATATAAAAATGTATCTCAAAAAAGCTATTCAATATTATATGAATTTATTAACTAAATCTGTAAGAATTTGATGTTAAATTTTTTAGAGAAATAACAGAAATATTTTTCAATATTGATATTTTAAGATTATTTCTGATTATTAAAACAAATGTAGATTTATTTATACATATATTCTGAATTATAAGGAAGTTATATTGAAAACAAAGGAAAGAGATAATCTCTTTATATAAAAAAAAGTTATATTTAATTATGAGAAAATAGCATAAGGAATGAAAAGAATAATTAACAATATATTAAAATATTATGTATTTCTTAGTTGTTGGAGATATGGGTACTCCGACACGACTCAGAAGACAGCTAGATTTGCCTGTATCGCAGATAACACCGCCAAAGATGCATGATAGTGAAGTCGAGTTAAAACTGCAAGAAATAATGAAGATGAATGGCATCCTGAATATCAATGGCCAAAGGTATCAAACCGATATGAAAGATTTGGAGCATTTGGGTGAACTGGGTAATGGCACCTGTGGACACGTTGTTAAGATGAGGCATAAGCCGAGCGGCGTGATAATCGCTGTGAAGCAGATGCGACGCTCTGGGAATGCGGAAGAGAACAAGAGAATAATCATGGATCTCGACGTTGTGCTCAAGTCGCATGACTGTCCTTACATTGTGCAGTGCTTGGGTTGTTTCATCACCGAATCTGACGTTTGGATTTGCATGGAACTGATGGCAACATGCTTAGACAAATTGTTGAAGCGTAGCAGGCAGGCAATACCAGAAAATTTTTTAGGAAAAGTTACAGTAGCAGTAAGTTTCTTTACCCTTTTATCTATAAGATATTTTGTACCCTGGGTTCCATAATTGCTATCTTCAAAAATCTTAGAAAAATTATAGAGAAGAAAAAGATACATATCCCGAAAAAAGATAATTTTATCATATTTTTTAAGTTAAAATACATTGCATCGATTTTTTTCTTTAAAATTTGAAATGTATTATCTTAAATTATTTTTATAATTTCGAGATTGTTGAAAAGACAATTTTACATTTTTTTTTCTCTGTAGACAGTAAAAGCGTTGTCGTACCTGAAAGAGAAGCATGGCGTAATACATAGAGATGTGAAACCTAGTAATATATTACTTGATGATGCGGGAGGAGTGAAACTTTGCGATTTCGGGATCTCTGGCAGACTGGTCGATAGCAAAGCGAAAACGAGAAGTGCGGGATGTGCGGCATATATGGCTGTAAGTAAATGTATATTGCAATATATAGGAGGATGTTCGACTTTTCTAAATAATAGAATAATTATACATTTTTTATCGTTCTTTATACAGCCTGAAAGGATAGATCCACCAGATCCTACTAAACCAGATTATGACATAAGGGCAGATGTATGGAGTTTGGGCATTACTCTAGTGGAATTAGCTACAGGAGTGTTTCCTTATCGAGACTGCAAGACTGATTTTGAGGTAAAATTTCCGTTGAAAATTAGATTTTTTATTTCTATTATGAGCAGTACTAAACATGCATAATGTATTATGTAATGAAACAAACTATTTTGTATATTAGAAATCAACTTTTTTGTTTTTAATTTAGTACAAAATTTTATTTTTAATAGTTTTCAGTCTCTCTCTCTCTTCATCTCCAGCTTCCCATCTCTTTTTAACTTTCTTTGTATTTCTTGAAAAAAAAAAACTTGAATGATTTCTTCCAATATGATCTATTCAGATACGCGTTGTCTCATACTTATTATTTTATTATTCTACTCATTGTAGGTACTGAGCAGAGTAGTACAAGACGATCCTCCGTCTCTTCCGGCGGATACACTTTTTTCTAAGGAGTTCAGGAGTTTCGTCAGTTGCTGCCTCACAAAGAACTATAAGCACCGGCCAAAGTATCACAAGCTCATGGAACATGCCTTTATTCGTAAATACGACGTTCTACAGAATAACGAGACAAATTCCACCCTAACAAACTCAGGCTGTCAATGGTTCGGCAAAGTCATGCGGCAGTTAGAACCCAGGTGAGAATCAAGATTTGCTAATTGCTATTCGCTGTATGCTTTTCCTAGATTAGACATAATAGTTAAGATGTTTAATATTGTGATAGGAATGATAGGATGACATAATCATTAAGAATGCTAGCGTAACAGCGAAATCGCGTACTTTTTAAACATGGCATGAGATTCCTGACTAATAAAGATACTGATCTCTGGTTTGGTTATCTAGTTTGTCGTCTTGGTAACCAGGTTTAATCGCGTTTTATGAGCGATTTTTTTTTAACTTTATGCACTTAACATATTCACAGTCAGTGAGTTTTGGACCGAAGCGTTTTGTGAATTGGCCTGTCGTTGGATGTTAACGATTGTATAAGATGTCCCGGAATTATGGCGTCTTTGGCTTTTAGCCAGCGGATTCTCTCTTGTTGTTGATTGCGCGTGTCGACTCTTGCAACTGAAGAATGATCAATTTGTGAATTTGTAGAAGAATTTGTCAAAAACAGATGCGATATACTCCCGGAACATCCGGTATATATTTATTTCTGATACAACTTTGCAAAAAAATTGACTTTTACAGTTCTTTCTTTCGAATTAAAAGTTTGCGTGCGTGTTGAATTGTGTTGCAGCCTTGAGCTTGAGGGAGGCAGCGCGGCGTAGCATCCTCTTTCTCCCTCAATCCTTTCTCCTTTCCTACTTCCGCTCCTTCCCGGACAAATTACCTGAAAATTCCCGAAAGAGATTTAAAAAAAGAAAAAAAAGATAAACTATCCTGCTACTCAGGGTATCCAAAAATCTGCCCAATTTTCATTTCGAGTTGTTTGGTTTGTGCACGCGCCTGTTACACACCCCACCTTTCAACCCCTACTCACGGTAAGCATTTTTTATTTATTTTAATATATTTTCGTTTCTTTCTTTTCGCCTATTTTTGTTGCGTTTAGCGTAGCGACTCGCAACTCCGTCGCGATGCACGCATAACTTTTCCCTGTGCACATGCCATTTTTCTTTTCTTTTGTTGCAAATTGATTTCGTAAAATAAATTCTTGATTATTGCAGATCGGGAACGAAATTGTTGCAGCAAAATTAATGTAACCGTGATAAAGAGAATTATGGATCGTATAGAAGATATCGTAATTATAGAAATTTCTATCGTATCATTTACTTCTTTTCTTAATTTTGTCAGTCATATTTTCATAGATCTTAAGATTTCTCATGATTTTGATATAAAGTTTTCTCTGTGAGCAGCTCTTTCCATGATGGACATGATGTGAAAAATTCTGATCTCGCATGAAGACGAAATTTCCTTTAGGAAGTTTTTGGCACGATTTAAAGATGACTTAATAATATCTCTTATAATAAAAAACTTCTGCCATCATCTGCGTTTTGCCTGCTAACAATTAACGATTAACGCTTTGCTCTAACTTTCATTAACTCTTCTAGACTTCTGAGGTTTTTTGCAGAGCCATCACGGTACGATTATGGGATGATGGTGATACATACGCAAAAAATACCGAAAGAATCAAGTCGCACTTTTGTATTGAAGGGAAATCAATCATATTCATAAATCTATCCTTCAGGAAATTTTATTTGAATGACGATTCAGTTCCAGATTGCCAGGATGTCAGCAGCAGCGAATTTCGGGTCATGTGTCCCTGAAGCAGACAGCTCAACTTCGAGCACAGTCTGAAGTGCCAGCCTTCTTAAGGAGCAATATCAATAGCAGCTTCAGAGAACCGACGAATTGTGGCTTTTTGCCATTCCATCAGCGTTCCAACAGCGAAAATGGCGCGAACTACATGCCTTACAGTCCGTACGCTCTTCGTCGGAAGGAGATGGTTCGACCGTTTTCACCACCGATATCTACGGACGCAACGGATCAGCCGGAGCCAAATCTGCCGCCACGACCTTTTTCGCCCTATAGACAGCACGAGCAAAGTATTACCAGGCACGAATACAACTCTTCGAATCGCTGTTCGACAACGAACGGTCAAGGTAGACAGGAGACGATGACAACGACGACGACGACGACGGCGAGACCGTTCTCTCCTTACAGGACTCAGGACTCCAGTTTGGACAGCAATGGTCGACCATATTCCCCATATCGCAGTAGCCGTTACGAGGAGCGGGACGGTGGCAACAAGGCGGATCGATGGCAAGGAGGCGTTTCGAGATCGTTGAGTCCTTTCACCAGAGACTATTCGCCTTGGCGACGGGAGAACGTTGATCCGCCTGGTGTCATTCAGCCACCACCTGCTCTGTATGACAATAGTGGCCGTTACTCACCATTTCTACAGCGACTCGGGCATCCACCGTCACAGCAATCTGCGGCACTTCAAACTTATCCGCAGACACAGAATATTTACGGTAGTCCGATGATCAGCCGCAAGAGGTAATTTGAATATTTATTGGAAGACTTGTGATTTTTTGTGATTTACTTATATCAAAATGTACACACACGATTATCAGAATTATTTTTTAAGACATTGTTATTTAGAACTTAACATTTACCGATGTAAGACGAGTATAAGCTACTTTATATTTTTTATTTCTTTCACTTGCAATGATATTTGTTGATTGACCATATACATATTGAGTGCTCTATATTTATTTTTATATCTTTGTTATATTCTTTTATATGTCTATTATATGTACTATTTAATTTTAATCTAATTATTTCTATTCTTTATTGTATTTTTAATGCAAAAGTTCATTTTACTACACTAAAGTCAACTTTATTTAGTGTAGTAAATATTGTTACTCTTTTTACACCAGGTTATTTTTTATAGATTTCCTTCAGAGCCACCGCCACAGGGATCTCATGGTTCCACTAGTCCACAGTTGTTAATCTCCCGTTTTGCGCATCAGTTAAAACAGGAGTCACCGCCATCGTCATTGGCAATGCCATCGCAGCAGAATGTTGGCTCAAAGGAATCTGCGAAGAAGCGCTTCGCGTCTTATGTACGTCTTAGGCTCGGCAGCGATCGCGCTCCTTCGCCGGAACCACCGCCAAGATTAAGTCGTGGCGAGTCCCCGCTTGCTGTTAGGAGGAATTTAATTGAACAGGCGTCTCCTTCCTTTCCACGAAGGTATGCATCTCCACTTTTCGTTTGTTTTTTGTTTGCTTAGGAGATAACTTCTTATATAATTATGAATTGTAATAATTATTGATTATTTTTTAGTAAAACCAAAAGAGAATATAATGTACATGATAATTTGGGGTTTTTTTAAGGTATGTCTCGCCTTCTCCGCCTCAGCCGCCGCCTAGGAGACTGTCGGAAAGCAATTCCGTGCCTGGTAGCCCGCAACACGTGCGAGCTCGTCTGCGTTACACACCTGAACCTCAGAGGAGACCTCCGCCACCATAACCCACCGCTACAATCATTAAGCCTTATTATTCCTTGTTGGTGCCATATGTGACTACGGATACTCGGACGACGATCACGTGCACCACGTAGCAGCGAAGTGCATCGTTATCCGACAATGGTTGCACGCACAGAGCGAGTCACAGAACGTGTAGACGTAGACGTATACGTTCCGGACATTGTAAACTAAAAGAAAAACATACAGAGAAAACAGAGAAGCGTGTCCTTAATATTCGAGCCGCCGCGAACTCGGAGTTGTGCACGAGTCGAAGACTTGTACGGGAACGTCGATTTAGCGTGCGAAACGGCTGAAAACGCTGGAAAATATGTATTTCATCTTGATTTGATATTCTTACGCATTTGGATTCGCGGACGCTTCGAACGTGAGAATTGCCTTGCCTTAAGATATACGAGAACTTATACTAGTTAGTATAAATATTTCAGATCTCTGAAAGATTTTCGAGTATTTCAGATTTCTGATCGAAGAATATTTTCTGAATTTCTTATTGATGTTAGGACTTAGGGAAGAGTGAAACGTCTTTTTCGAGTTTAGAACGCTTCACACGCTAAAGTCGTAAACGTAAACTTCTGCACGGTCGAGTAGCCTTTAGCTAAATCACGTCGACCGTCTTGGTTTGATTGATCCTGACGTGCGAATAATTGGAATGAATTTTTTTTACAAGATGGAAAAAAAAATAAAAAATGCACGGATTAATACTTAAAAAAAAAAACATTAAATATTCACTACAAGTTCTCGCCGAATTCTTTTGCCTCGACTGTTCTTCTAAATAGAGGAAGCATTCAATTAAGAGGGATTATTAGGATTAATATTATAACCGAGAGAGCGTAATCGGCGCTCCGAAGCCCGTGTGTACACACGTTTTACACGTATGTGAGGGGATCGTTTGCACGACTTTTCTTCGCCGCCGCGAGATGCGAATCGATCTACCTTCAATAATCCTTTTCTCGATGTGTATTTGTAGATAATACGCAATGAGAAATATGATGCTCAACTTTTTATATCGTTTGCGTATTTAAAAAGAAAGTACAGCGACGGAAAAGTGCGGCATTAATCGCGATGTACTGCGATGTTTTTTCTACATCAGCCTCGACACACACACACACACACAAACATACATACGTATTTATGTACATGTGTATATATAAATATATATACGCGCACACGTGTGTAAATATTTATAATATAAATATATACAAGAAAAGTATGTGGTATATATATGGCATTATGCCGCACGTGAAAAATGCGTAAACCGTTCCTATCGCTTTTCGTTTACGCTTCATTCTATCAGTCTTTGAGAATTTTGTCAAGGGGAGGAGAAACAGAACATAAACGCAACGAAATTCGCTCTCTTCTTTGGGATGGCCTTGCGGTACCTCTGCGACTCGAATTGCAGTCTCACGGTGACTTCTTTTCCACGTTTTACTATTAATATTAATGACTGTTATTAAAGCAACGTTAAATACGAGACCAAGTCGTAAGTTCACGTCGAGTGTGCCCAGTACCGATAGTCCAACCGGGAGGGATATTATCGGCCACACTTGATTTTTCTTTGCATAACGGAAAAGGCGGAAAAATAATAAAAAATAAAGCACAATAATGTCGCAGTAGCACGTCTCGTAGAGTCCACGGAGGATGAATTATATTACTCAATCAGCAGAGAGCGTGCAAGGCGTCATCTCCATACACATATATATTATATATATATATACACATACCCACACATACCACATATACACTACACATATACATGGTTTTAGAATGTTGTAATTATTATTTTTAATTAACATTTAATCTCTAACTACGTTCAAGTCTACACTCGTAATCACCCTTTGTCATTTATTTGACAAAAGGATCTGTTGCAATGTAAATAAACTTATATTTATACGAGTTATTGTGTCTCTCCTCATTTCTCCACTTTAGGTCCCGTTCTCCAAACGCATTGAGAGTACATCAATATAGTATTTAGGTTATGCTGTTTCATTTTCAATTGAATCAAAATTCTATTCGTTGTTTAGAATAATAAAAATAATTTTATGCAAGTCACTCAAGCAGGCGTCTTTACCGATTGCGATGAATATATATGGAATCTTTGACTTCGGCATTTTCATTTATATATCAATTAGAAGATACAGCGAATAATATTGAAAAAAAATAGAAATTTTTCTCAATTTAATTTATTAATCAATCATATATATCATTATGTATACTTGTAATTGTTACTGTGCAAATAATTATGACTTAGTTTAATTTTTGTGTCAAAACGTTCAGTTTAAATCTTAAAATATAAGGAACGTACGTATTTTTTAGATTAATTTTCTTTTTGCGAGTATATAATTACCATCGTGTACGTTTGTATCCTTTTATTAATATCTTGAAAAATATTAAGTCTTTTCGTGAGATGTGAAAAAATAAATTTTTTTTAAATTAAATTTTTAACGATTGCAAAACAATTATTATTGTGTGCTACGCTCTATAAATTATCACTGGCACAGGTAAGAATTTACCATGACCTACTTTAATTCTTATCAACAAAATTAAATTCCTTTCTTTTAAAAAGAAATTAGAGTAATAAAAATATATAATATATAGAAGAGAATACAGAGAAAGAGATTCAGAAATATTATATCATATGGTTCTATTTAAAAAATTATTATAAAATTATAGCTGATATAATTCCTATTATAACTTAATTCATGGAATAAATCCGTTGGTTCTATTTTTGTCATACATTATGTAATCTATTATATAATAATATATCATAGATTTAATATATGTATTATATATTATACAACACTACAATATAATTATAATTTTAAAGCATTTTTTATAATAACGCTACGATACACACATATATATGAAATAACTTTTAAATTAAATCTTTTGTCTCATTTAATATTATTTTACGTTCAACATATGTAACAGTGTATCAATCTTTGCCAAGTCATTCCCTTCATTTTATCGATACAATTCCTTTCGAGGAAAGCGTAGTAGATTAACTCTGATCGCTCGAATGATATTCTTTTCTTCGTCCTTCAATATATATACAATATATGAAGAGCATTCCTATGCGACAGCGCCGGGTATTCAGTTCGGAGCGTATATATTTTTATCGTATCATGCCACGTAATCTCTAAGCAGGTCTTTTTTTGCTGACGGCTCATGCGCATTGAGGCGCCGATGAATTTTCCAGCTTTATGCTCCGCCATGTTAAGATTTGCATGTTAATTTTTATTCTCCCGCAAGAGAACCGATCGAACTTCGTGTCAGCCATTCCATGGTCGAACTTTATAACGTCATCACATTATGTGGACTTAATTATGTGCGCGACTTATTATTATCGATAATGCGGATATATCCCCCTAGATATACAGTAAAAAAGTCATCGCTCGACTAAACGTTGAGAAGACAACAATGAGCGAAATATGTCTTCGAGTTGAAAACATTATAAGCCTCTTATCTTTTTAACTGAACTTTGCGCATTTTCTCTCGCGATTCACTTAAGTTTAGTTATGAAAAGGACAGGGCTATTGATATGTAAAAAATATCTCTATTTACACGCAGTGAATAGTGATCACGGACAGTACAAATAAATTTTTTTGATCTCGGATGATCTCTTGAAGCTAGGAACTTGAATTTTTTGAAAATACACATTTTCGTAATCTATTCATCTTTCGTGGAATAAAGAATAATATTGTAGGACGGTTAATTAATTCAATCGCTCAGATATGATGAGTAATGATTTTATTTACGAGCGAAATCGGTTGGTTCACAATATAGGACTCCCGTTATTCAATAACTCGTCGCATCCATTTTTGTCTGGATCGTATTGACTTATGACACGAAGATAGAGAGAGAAAGAGAAAGAGGAAAAAGATTTATTCCGCCGGAGTTAATTATGAACGCACATTTACTTCCCAGCAAACACCAATGTTACATATGTAACTGTTATAGTTACATATGTAACTATTATCTGTTTATAGAAACTATCTATAATATACAGTTTTATGTACTGTTTTTACTCAACATATATAACTATAATATATATATATATATATAAACACATAAGTTAAATATTCTTATTGTTGAGTGGGAAATTACAACTAAACATGTACTTAGTGGCGCTATGTAACTTGGTGTTTGCTGAATTTTTACCTACTTCGTATAAGTATAGGATTATAATACCTTGCCACGTGAATTTAGAAATTTTCCAGAACACGTGTATATAAATATGTGTATAAATCTCAGGCCTGTTCCAGCCTGTTCTTTTTATGTAGTTGAACTTCTTCCACAGTTTTCATCCTTCCTCTTTTTCTTTTCACTTTGAAGAGAAAAAGAGAAAAGAGATGAAATCGTACCAGTTTAGCTAAAAAGAATATATATCTTGTATATATTGAATAACCTCTATAGAAATCAACCCTAGATCTCGAATGGAGAAATAGAGGCAAAACATATTAACCAATTGGTGGAATAGTTGAAACGTGATTTATTCATTATCTTTCTCCGATCTCGGAGTAAGAACTTGTAGCATCGTGGACGCGCAACTGTGTTTCCTGCGTGTTTCTCGTATACGCATTAAGGCATTATAACGATCTCACGTGTATGTACAGTAGTAGCTAAACGAAGTGATCTATACACGGGCATCGCTATAATAATAATGGCCATGCTGTCTCTTCCCTCTTTCCTCATATTGTTCTCGAAGATCGTTCCTCTCGAGAAACCATATGAATTAAGATTGAATGAAACATCGTTGAAGGTTAATTTAACCTGACGCCGCGCGGCACGATAGTGTGCAGCGTAAGATCGAGGAAAGAAGACAATTCCGTCGCCGCGTCGTCCCTGAACAATCAATATGGCTTCTAGCCGTTGCTCACTCTCGGAGCAGCCAGTGCGGCCATCTTTCTCTTTCTTTCCCTCTTACCGCGTTCTTATGCGGATAACTTCAGCGCGGTTGGCTCGGGCCACTCCGGCCACTTCGCGCGGCTTCGGGATCGTCGTCGATCCGATTAGTCGAGCGGCCTCGGCTCGGGAATTCTCGACTTGCCGCTCATCGCATCACTGAGCTGAGAACA
Organism: Cyphomyrmex costatus; assembly: GCF_001594065.2. Classification (NCBI taxonomy): domain Eukaryota; kingdom Metazoa; phylum Arthropoda; class Insecta; order Hymenoptera; family Formicidae; genus Cyphomyrmex; species Cyphomyrmex costatus. The sequence goes on along the minus strand of NW_017275337.1, from coordinate 1,123,741 downwards.
ATTCAGAACAGCTCGAAACACAGCGAGAGCTTAGTCGATGGAAGCAACGAGACACGCGTATAGTAAGAACGTCTTTCATTAGTTTCATTCTGCAGGGCACAGTGAGTGAAAGTGTGAGAGAGAAAAAGAGAGAACGAGAGGGCAGGGAAGGGGGAAGTGCGGCGTCCCGCCATCGGAGAGAGATCGATGGATCCGCGTCGTCGATAAGCGTCGTCGATAAGCGCATCGGGGTGAGATTGATTGCCGCGCCGGAAAGCGGTGCGTTGGTGTCGGGCAGGTAGATAGAATGAAGGGCGGAAGGAAATAGGTTGAAAAAGGGAGTTGGGCAAAAAAAAAAAAGGAGTGGATCTTCGCGAAAGAAGAGAGGAAGTGAAAGGAAGAAAGGGATAATTCGAAAGAGTATGTGCTGGTAATCGGAGAGCATAGCAGCATATAGATGGTAAGATGAGGTACATCTACGGAGATGCGCGCCGTCGCTCCTTGCAGCAGATCTGCTGCTCGAGCTCGTAGCAATAGTAAATAGCTAACCGCACGCACCAGGCATGGCCGCCGTAGCGGAGGGCGACAACGAGCTCGTCGCCGCGACGCCCGAAGGGTGTCAGACGCCACCGTTGACGGAGACTGGCGGTACCAACGGAAAGGAGGGGGACATGGCCGCCTCCGACGACAAAGTTGTCGACGACGATGACCACATTAACGAGATCCTCGAGGGGATGACAAACGAGTTTAATAAGGGTGTAAGTCCGACGAAAAATAATGACAGTGGTAAACTGGAAACGGAGCAGACTGTGACGCCGTTGCTGTCGAAGGTCATTGATGAAACGTCCAAGGGGGAAAGAGAACTTGATGGTGAGGACAGTGAGGAAGCTGCTAAAAATTTAGAGAACATAGTCACTTCTCAGACTCCAGAGGAGAATCATAATGGTGAGGAGGAGAGTTTGACGAACAAGCAGGACGTCAAGAAGGACAAGGCCAGGATCGTTTTAACATTCAGGACATTTGATTTGAAAACAGATTATGGCAGAAAGACTAAGATATCTAGTTGTTCCTCTAATCTCGCTTTAGTTCCTAATGAGTTAGCTTGCAATGACATTGATGTTTTAGTAAAGATAGAGAATTCTGATGAAGTAGAAGGGCCCCAAGCTGAGGAGTCTCAGGCAGAAGAATCCCAAGCCGAAGAATCCCAAGCCGAAGAGTCTCAATTGGAGGAATCCCAATCAGAGAAGTTACAAGCAGAGGAAGCAAAGAAGGAATCTACAAAGGCAATAGAATCAAAAACTATGAATGAGGATAAAGTGGAAAAAAGTATACAAGAGAAACAAAATAGCGATACACAAATTCCTATCCTGAATAAACCTAAAACCATAGAGAATGATGCTGAAAACAGCAGCAATAAGGCATTCACAGAAGAGACTGTGCAACAAGAAACCATACTAGTTACCAGAAAGAGAAGAATTGGACGACCAAGATTACGAGCACTTAGGTTTTTTGTTTTTTCTTTCTTTTTTTGTTGAATATTTAGATGTGTGCAATTTGTAAACTTGTTTCCTTCATTTTCAGTGAGTCAGTCCCTCAGGATGAGGAACCCCCTGGTCCTAAGCGTTCTGCTAGAAGGTTATGTAAAGAGTCGGTAAAGAGCACTGTACTTGAAAGTGCCATGGCACGTAAGGAAAAATCCAATTATACAGAGGAGTTCAAGAAAAAAAGGTATAATAGACCAGGTCGACCTAAGAAAATTATTCCGGGTAAAGAACAGGTAAAGCAGGCACATACGAAGCTCTCAGATGTTCGTCAGGATGTGGAAACGTCACTAACATCTGACGGCATTAGCACCACTGAGAATACGATGTTAGAATTCTCACACAGTACCACATTATCGGAAAATAGTGTGAACGACAGTGTCTTGGAAGACTCGCAGAAGTTCTCGTCTGACTTTGAAGAAATGCCGAAGCTATCACCGATGACAAAGAGTTCAGAATCACATACCAAGTTGAGCAATTCCATCAATAGTCCTAGCAGCGACGACATACCTTTGGCAGATATTCAGAAACCTTTCTTAAAGCCTGCCACTCAATCTACCGTTCGACCCAAGAGAGATAGAGGACGTCCTCGTGGAAGCACTCAAGCAGCGCGAAAGATAGCTAAGGCAGATCTGTACGAAGGTGATGTAATATCGGCATAAATAGTTATTTTCTAATGAACAGCAATTGTAATAAAAATTAATAAATTATCTTGCAGATGGTTCTCCATCCGTTGCAGAAGCAGGAAAAAATAACGATTATCCTGAAGGTAAAGCTTTAGTTTTTAACACGAAACTTAATGGATATAAGAGGGCGAATGAAAATAAATTTGAATGGAAAGTTTGCCATGGAGGTATATTATTTTACATATTTTTCTAATCTGTTTTGTTATAAATATAAAGTAATACTTTATTAATGTTTTATGTCAACTTTATTATAGAAATACCGGTCAAACGAACTCGTCGAAGTATGGTGCCAAGCCCGAGTCCCGCCGAAGGACAAGCATCAAAGCCAGAATCGACAGCGATTATGAGTGAAGTGAGTATCATCATCTGTAACATTCACTTTGATGTTGCACCAATTCAGGATTATAAAATTTAACTTTTGTACATGTATATATATATATATATATATGTGTGAAAAGGTTTATTAATATATTTATTTAAATAATTGTTTTAGGCTGATATTTATAGTCAGTCCTCATGTTTAACCGCTTTAAGTACAGTCTTAAGATAGCATGAACCGAATCGCGGAGTTTATTAACATCTTGCATAAGATAGGCTTAAAATAAAAACTAGCTGTGAATATTAGCTATAAATCAACCCTCATTTGATCGGTATATCTTAATAAATACTATTAACCTCTATGCCTGTAAATTGTTTTTCTATTTAATAGGAAGATAATGTTTATAACATAAATATTTGAATAGGAATAATAATGTTAGTTTCTTGTTTTTATCCATTTTAGACATATGTGCAATCCATGCTGTGTCTATGTCAAATACGATCTCAGTTATACGTGACGATAACTGGTTCCGGAGGACCACTTTACTGTACTGCTATCGATTCGATTGACAACCGGGTAGTAGGCTGTTGCAATGAGGTGGACACCAACGATGTGGCGATGCGGCGGCCGAGCACACGCGTGCCTTTCATTATTCTCTGCCGTATGCACAAGGAACGACTGCTTCGTCACAATTGTTGTCCTTCTTGCGGCATGTTCTGTTCACAAGGCAGATTTGTACAGTGTACCAATGGTCACCAGTACCATCGCGAATGTGAGATATATCCGAATAAGAAAGGTGTCTGTCCACACTGTGGCAGTGAGACAGCAGCTTATGATGTGATGGTGACAATGAATGGCATGAGGCGACCGGTTTTTATTCCTACGCGTAAAAAATTTTCAAAGTTGCCATCTGCAAAGATGAGCTTACCTGGGAAAGGTGACAACACGAAGTTAGCTGAGCGTCCGCCCAGTCCGTTGATCAAACCCGATGTTATCAAGATACCCGAACCGTCGATTAATTCTGAGAGACCAGAACGTTACACCATTATGAGTCTCTACACATGTGTGAAGAATGGGGATCTTGAAAAATTGGTGAATGTATTAGGTAAGTGAAAACTTGGTGAGAAATGTAAGAATTTAAATCTGTCAATAATTAACTTTATGAAGTTGAAAATTTCTAAATCATAAATATATTTTTTACATTTTTTTCTGTTTTATATCTTTTCATCTTAAATCTCCTGTTAAATAATTGTTTTGTGATCAGAAATAAGCTAAGTTTACATTTATTATTTGAAGTTCTCTGATTCAGATTATGTAATTTATTAATATATTATTATATAATATATTAATAGTACTATATTAATTATGTTAAAATGAGCAATATTTTTAGCGAATGATGAACGTGTTATTTACTTCAATAGCTTAATTATCCATTATATATACAATTTATTTTTCCAGCATGTGGTTATAATGCAAATCACACATTCCGGGATTATGCTCACCGAACCGGTCTACACATAGCGGCAGATAAAGGCCATTTGTCATGTGTACACGTTCTGGTTCAAGCTGGTGCTCAAGTAGATGTAATGGATAGGAACCAATTGACACCACTAATGCTAGCCGCGAGTAAGGGTAATGCCGCTGTGGTGAAATACCTAGTCAGGATAGGTGCCGATGTGACATTAAAGGGTGAGGACGGTATGACCGCTTTGCACATGGCTGCCAAATCCGGTCACTTAGAAGTCTGCCAAATCATTCTAACTGAGTGTAAAGTACCGAGAACATTAGTAGGTAATGTGTATTGTGTTCATCATTAATTATGAATAATTTGTTCTTTGTTTGTTAGATTTAATTTTTTACGTTCTCTGACATTTTTATTTGCAGATTCTGTTGATGATGGAGGTTGGACAAGTTTAATCTGGGCGTGCGAGTTTTGCCACGCAGATGTCGCACGATATTTGTTGGACAAAAAGTGCGATCCGCTTATCCGAGATGCTGAGCAGAATATAGCGTTGCATTGGAGTGCCTTCAGTGGCAGTTCCGAGATTACGGAGATGCTTCTTAACGAGGGTTGCGATGTGAACGCTGTTAACGTTCACGGTGATACCCCTTTGTATGTTTCGCATCAATTACTTTTAATTATCATATTACGTGCGAACACGGCAGAAACATTTATTACGATAATAGCCATTTTGAACAAATTAAATTTTTAATATAATTTTTTCTATTTATAAAACAATATATATATTTTTTAGACATATAGCAGCTAGACAAGATCAATACGCGGTCAGTGTTCTGTTGCTAGCGCGTGGTGCTAAAATAGGAGAAGTAAACGCTGTCGGTGAAACCGCTGTAAATTGTTGCTCTTCGGATGGTGATACTATGGCCGCTTTAAGATTAAATGCGAAAGTCAACGAACTTGCCGAGCATATGTGGGAAAGAACGGTTAAGATATTGACAAAGTAAGTATAGAATTTTATTGAACGTAATTATCAATCATGATAAATAAATATATGAATTATTAATTAAATATATGAATAATAATTGCTGTAATTTTATAAAAATTGAATTGTCTTAACGATTATCGAGTTATATATATTAAGATCTTTATTATGCAATTTTTTGAGAAATATTGTTATAACACTAAAAATTGTATGTAGGTATGATAAGTAAAAAAATAGTTTGATCCTCTCTTTTACAATAATTTTCTTTTATTTGTTTTTTTACAGTGACATTTCACGCGGAAAGGAAACAAATCCTATACAATGTGTCAATGGATATGATTCCGAGGACAAGCCAACAGATTTTCTGTATATAACGGAGAATTGTTTCACGAGCAATATCAATGTGGATCGTACAATTACGTCATTGCAATCATGTCGATGTGAGGATAACTGCAGTTCTGAAAAGTGCTTGTGCGGAAATATAAGTCTGCGATGTTGGTATGATGAAGAGGGAAAACTCATACCAGAATTTAATTATGCAGGTATCTATTTAAATGTCAACAGTAAAAAAATTTTGATTTGTAAAAACAAGGAAGTTTTATAATAATTATAAATACATTAATAAATACACTAAATTAGTAACAGAGAAATTCATTATATGAAAATAATTTTAATAAGATATTAACATCTTAACAAATAATATTTATTATAGATCCACCAATGCTGTTTGAATGTAATCCTGCTTGCGACTGCAACCGCATTACATGTAACAATCGAGTTATTCAACATGGACTGACGCAACGATTTCAATTATTCCGCACGAGGGGCAAGGGTTGGGGTCTTCGAACTCTCCGACATATTCCTAAAGGCACCTATGTTTGCGAATATGTTGGAGAGATAATCTCAGATTCCGAAGCTGACCATCGTGAAGATGATTCTTACTTGTTTGATTTGGACAACAGAGTAAGTTACATACTTATAGTTTTTACTTTGGTTTATAGAAGCAAAATAGTTTTGCATTTACTGCTTTCTGCATATTTTCGTAATTTTTTTTACTATTTTTACTATTTTGGACAAATACTATTTTTACTATTTTGGACTATTTTTAATATTTGGACAATTACAATAGTTTAGAACTAAAATATTGCGTTAACTCACGTTGTTTATTCACCGCAATATTTGAATTTTCTCGTCCAAAACATGCAATATCATGATTTATTATTTGATTACCTTTATTCTTCAATTCTATGTTTCTGTTTCTTTGTCATAAAATGAATATTTTACTTAAAATTCTCTGTAGCAAGGAATTTCACAAAATTGAATCTTTTGTTTGATAAGGCAGCTACTCTGTCAAACTATCCGATCATTTTTTGTAATCCTTTAAATTTAAATACATATATAATTTAAGATGTAAAAATTGTTTATTATTCTATAAGAAGATTTTGGACATACCTTTTTGGAAAATCGTTATAATTGTTTCTCATTTGTGTTGTACAGCTTATTACATATATAAGCTATATAAGCTATTTTATTCTAGATTGTGGATAAAAGAATTATTTGTGCACAGGACGGAGAAACATATTGTATAGACGCAAGACGTTATGGGAATATTGCTCGGTTCATTAATCATTCGTGCGCGCCGAATCTGTTGCCGGTACGAGTATTCGTCGAACATCAGGATCTCCATTTTCCAAGGATAGCATTCTTCGCTAATCGCGACATCGAGGCAGATGAAGAGCTCGGGTATGTTAAAAAGAGCGGTTGAAGTCAATGAAACGTCGAAAATCACTGAGACACTCTCATTGAGCCTTTAAACTAACAAGAATACATGGTTGCACAGCATTTTCTGTTAATAAATTGCTTAACATTGGTTTTTGTTTAATCAACAACATGGCACATAGCCGTAATTTTTTTTTACCTTTGTTACTTCATATTTTTTCGTCTCTTAATTCTGTGTCGTGATCCAAATATATACTTTGATACTAAAATGATCCACTTCTATTTACCTTTTGTTTAATGTAGAATGACCAAATGTTACTTTTATCCAATAAAGATGTTTAGTATAATAGTGTTTAAATAATCCTTGTAATCTTTCAATAGATTGTACTCTGTATGTCATTTGCTCTTTCATTTTTTGTATTATTTATTTTTTTAAAAAGCTAAAACAATTATAAGAAATTATGTTTTTATTTTAAAAGTTCGAGATTTTTCTCTTTATTATGTTTTTTTTTTAAAAGTTCGAGATTTTTCTCTTTATTTAATGCGTTTCTGACGAATACATACAATTTATCGTACGCGTTTCTGATACTGACGCACGACGGATTAAGGTGATGGTATTTTTAAGAATATTCACATATCTCTCACAATCTCATCTCGTTTTTTACGTCACGCTCTTTTGCTAACCTCGCACAATAGACCAATATGGATCTGTTTGCCCTTAGCTTCGATTACGGCGAGAAATTCTGGATAATAAAATGCAAGTCCTTCACATGTACCTGCGGTGCCGAAAACTGCCGTTACTCTGAGAAGACTATACAAGTTACACTGGATAACTACCGGAGAAAGATACAGCAGGAGGAAATGTTGGCAGCTCAAACTTCTTCGTAACCTTAATGCGATTTAGCTTAATTCTTTAGATGTTTATGCGCAATTTTTCGTGAACATGACGATGACAATGACGGCAGATTGTCTCATCAATCATTGTTAGTTTTCTGCGTCATTTCACCGCGATATTGATTGCCGCAATCTGCGTGGAATCGTAAAAGTACAAATGCAAAACGGTGGTGGGATGATAAGCGTTCGATTAGGTTCTTTCACTGATGTTTCCTTACGCTGTATATACTAATCGGCTTCGCAGTGGTCATGTTCGGTTGCGTTACTGTTTTTGTTGAACATCCGAACTCGTTGAGATGAAACAGCCGGTCTATCAAGATTGTTATTACTCGTTTTCTAAGTATTAATAAATTTTAATAGTGATTTGATGAAAAGATTAACGACTTGTAAGAATGTGTATATTAAAAAAGAAAAAATTATAATGCTAATCAAAAATATTTTACGATATACATATATATATATAATTTTTATGAACAAGTATTTTTTTGGAAGAGCCCCATTTTCTTTGGCAGACCGGTGGTTAATAACAATTTGTATTTTATAATGAACTTTTTATTTGATTTCAAGAACTTATGGAGGATGTAATAATTGTTATACGTTTTGCAAGACATGAGGCAGATATCTGTCACATTCTCTCTTAATTCAAATCGAATTTAAAGGAGATTTCAACATTATTTCTCGTCCAAATTTTCTTTCAATCTTGCTCATTGTCTCCTATTTTTGTCGATCTTTGCGAGGATATCAATGACTACGAGAAAGTGCCACGTCGATCTTTTTTTGTTCCTCCCCTTTTTTTAGCGAGATAATGTGCATAATATATACATACATATATATATATATATATTTGACAATTATTAGTCAGTTTGTATGTTTGAGGTGTGAAGGTAGTAAATTGTATGTTGAAAATATTGTTACGCGGCCCTATTGGGACGGAGTATGTGATTGAGGGACAGATAGGTATGTTATACCATCGTTCTTAATTGAATTGATGGAATGATCGTAGCCGCGTGTTCGTGTGTTCCTTATTATTAAAGCATCACGCTATTTTATTCCAATCAGTCGCTCGTATCTCGGAGTAAAACTTTTTAACGTTGGATTCACTATAAGTAATGTAATATATAAGAATACACCTTTTTGTACAAACGCTCGACTTTTTATATAATAAAAGTTGTAGTCCTTTTTAACACGACTTCTCTTTTTGTACCAATCTAATGAAAATGAATGAGAGAGGAAAAAATATAAAAGAAATTTGAAATTTATAGAGTTGAATTTTTTGAATCTTTTAATATTTCTAATATCTTTTATATAAAATAAATTTTTTGTAGTAAAAAGAAATCTTAAATTTATTTCCGTTGATCCCAATCTTCCAATGTTCTCTGGTCTAAAGAAAGTTGAACATGATCTAAGAGACGGCGTTAAAATAAAATGTGTTTTCCTAGAGCTCAAGAGTTGCATGAGTAACAAAAACTATTTTTTTACTTATATAATAATCATATTACACACATATTAAAGAATTAATAAGATTATTTATTCTTATTGGATTATTTATTAAGTTTATTATTATTTACTATTTACTCCCTTATTGAACGATAGATTATCAAGACAAAAAGCAATCAAAATAGTCAAAAATTGACAGCATTCAACTCAGAGGATTATTATATATGCTATTCTGATATGTCTAGACCTCTAAAGTTTTGTTTCTGTATTAAACAGCTACATGAGAAAACTTGTGGATTATTATACATATAAGTGTTTTTACATCTACTAATTTTTTACAATTATTAAAATATTTTAAATATAATTATATATATGTAATGTCTTATTTTTTTTTAATACAAAGAAAATAATAATAACACATGTTGAGACCAGAAAAAGAAATCTACGGAATGGAATATAATGTGCAAATTTTAATTATATTTGACTTGCAAAATTATACCTCGAATCAGGCATGACACGCTTAAAAGAGCATCGAAAAGAAAAAAAAAAGATAGTAAAATAATAACTTCCTTTTTACACTTTTATTTTTCGGCTACATTTGTTTTGTTCATTTAGTTCATTGTTGAATTATATTTATTTGAAAACGAATACAAAACAGAACATAATACAAGAAATAAACTTCATAAAATAGAAGAAATCTTTTTGCTTTTAATATAAGAGAAGGAATAAGTAAGATTGAGGTTTTTTTTGCTTAATTCTATAACAGAGTAGTTTATTAAAGATGTTGAACCTTCATTATATGGCATGTGAGATAAAAGGTTCATGGTTACCACTGTTCTATTATCATAATAATAAAAGCAGCCCCATGATTTCGATTTATTTCAATTCATCTTCTACTGAAAATCATTTACGTTTAAAACAAATTTCTTATTTCTCGGTAAAAATTAATTGTGATTTCGAACATTTAATCGACACAATCAAATAAAAAATTTATATATTAATATCTATTGCGTAAGTGTTTCCGCATCCATTCAGCGAATAGTAAAAAGAAATAAAAAATAACGTTTGGGAGAAAAGAGAATTTTTTTTTTTTTTTTTTTCAACAGAGTGAAGTGACGCACATATACCGGGAACGGCGGGCAACGGCACGCCTGCGCAGTGATCGGTCCGCGGGCAGCGGCGCGCCGGCCGCTGATTGGTCAGCGCGCGCGCGCTGGCTCGAAATTCAAGTCGAGTCGCGGCAGTTAGTGTAGCGACCGTGGAGCGAGCGCGCTTAAAGGCGCGACGCCGTGTAGCCGCGTAGAATTAACGTAGGTACCTTTTTTTCACCCGTACGAACGTGCAGCGCACAGGCACGCGCGCGCGCGTCCGCGGCTCTTCCCTCCTATGATTATAATAATTATACGTTCGTTATTATATTCAGAGTGCGTTCGTGCGCGACCGTGTTTCGATTATTCAAAATTATTCACCCACGCTTTAGAGAGAGCCCCCCTCGATCAGTTTTTACGTTCACCCCGTTCCCGCTTTAGCGTGATCGCGCTTCTCCATCTCGCCGGTAAATTTTTCGCCGACGCGACGTAAGAGAGGAAGAGAAAGAAAAAGTACCGATCTCGCTAACGATGACATGTTGCGACGCGCGGTCGAGTCATTAAGAGTGCAACGGTGTTGATGACGGTGTTGGCGATCGTCGGCGAGCGTTTAGTATGACGACTAGCTGACGGATGTATCTCTTCTCTATCTCCTCACGGCGTTGGCGGGGTTGACGATTGAGCGGACAGCGGAAGGTAAGCGAGAATACGATCCTCTCGAAGGGAGGCTTCGGTGCATGTCATAAACCGCGACTCCATTTTGTGATACTCGTCTCGTCACGAATTTTCACGCTCATTCTGGCGATCGTGCGCTTCTCTGTACAAGAATTTTTACGATACAGATTCAGAGAAAAAGACCCATTCTACATAGACATACAATGTTTAGGAGACATCTTTATGATGTTTTCTATAGATTTCATTAAATCCACGATGATAAAAATCGGTCAGAGATCTCGGATAGAGAAAAAATTAACTAAATGCCATTAGTCATGTGACCGAATTATTCAAATATGATTTATTATTCTATCCCCGAGATCTCGGAGCGATTTCTAGCATCGAGAACATACAAGGCACATTCTAGACAACGTAGAGTCCAAAATCAGTATGGAAGACGTCTTTAAGGTGTTTCTTAATATATTTATGAAAATATTTTTTTTGTAGATATCTTCAAGATGTTTTAAGTGACGTCTACAGTGAGATTTTAAGTCGTAAAATTTTAACTTTAAGCCTCTTAAGCCATAAAAATTCAATCATAGACGAATGTAAAGAGAATAATCGATTATAATCGATCGAGTTCTTATGGCTTAAAATTTGAGTTTTACGCTTTAAAATCTCATTGTAAACGCCGCTTTGTGTCTTGTTTTTAGGCATGTGTGTTGCTTGGAGTATGTTCTTTATAATGTTTTTAGATAGGCATGTTGTCCGGAATACAACATATATTTTCAAGGGACGTCTAGAAGACACTCAATGTCTTGAGAACGTTCCCGCCAGGACATGTTGAGGATAAAAAGTGCTGAGTGGAGAAAATGGTAGCGTAAGTTGAATTTGAGAAGAGAGTGACAGAGGCGTAAACGAAACTTTTAGGAACTTCTGAATTGGAAAAGTGGTACGTAAAATAAGCGTTTTAAAAGGTAAATGCTTCTGTTACGCTTTGCTGTTCCAATTTACATCTCCTAAAAGTTTCCTCTGTATGCTTTTTTCTGTGTCACTTTTCTCTCATCCTCAACTTACATTCCGATCTTTATTTTCGCCAAGAGAGATATGGAACGAATCTCACACACGTATTGTGCACGTAAAGTAGGACCAACTTTGGTCCATATTTTGATAATACCTGCGGCAGCATGCAAAATCAGAACATAAAATATCTTATTAATAGACGTTTTAAGACATCTTGTCTTAATTTTGGATACGCGTGCTGTCTAAACATTTTTTTAAATTTAGGTCAAATTTACTTCAACTGAGATAAAGTTATCCAATCTTACGATACGCAATTTGAACTGTGAAAGATTCCAAGCTTGGTTGTAGACGATTTTCCGGTTCGTCTCGTTGCTCTCGCGATTGATCTCACACACACACGCACGCTCTATGGAAGTTCCTTCTTGAAATTAAGTCAACCAGTTGCGAAAGCCTGGTATCAATCGCGAGCGAATAATATCTTACTGTTTCTCGTTTTCTTTCTTCCTGATAGTTCGATAAATCATTAAGTCTTCGAGTTCAGAACGTGTAACAAAAGCAATATTATTGAGCAGAACATTATATATAGTTTCTTGTTTCTTTGCTTTCAAATTGTACTGAAAAATAGTAAGGAAAAAATGAGAAATATTTAAACTTTTAATTTAAGACAGTAATCTGTTTGCATTTTTTAAGCGAATGTTTTAATTAATCTTCAGTTATTAATTATTTGAGAATTAAAGAATATTTATGTCGTATATTAATAGATAATAAATTTTCCAATAAAAATAATAAGGTATATTATTAATTTTATTAATAAGCAAATTGACGGAAGGAATCAATTTATTTTATTGACAAGTGAGACTTCTTTTCCATCTGTACTTCAATTTTTATCCATATTTATCAGTTAATGTTTTATAGAAACAATTTATTGGATTCTTGATTTTATTTCTTATTCTTGATTGCGAAAGTTATGCTGCTTTTCTCCGAAATTATTCTAAGAATATCCATATTTAAAATGCAGATTATATAATTTAATTAGTATAATGTATACAAATAAATTATTTTGTGTAAGTTTTCTACAAAAATTGCGACAAAAATTTAGTATTATTTCTAGATAGCATCACATAATTACTCATTCAATTGAAGCGAAGCGTTTTAAATTTATTTTAATAAGTATATAAATATATTCTTTTTGCCTTTTTTTTTATTCATTGTGATTACCATCGTAATCGTTGCTCTCAATAAACTCCGACTTTTTTCCTCGGAAAGTTGCATTTTTCTGTTTTTTTCAGTTATTCTTATCTCTTGAAAAGTCCAGTAATTATAAAGATGAGTACTAGTTTGAAAGCGATTTGAAAGCGAAATTCACAGTTGCTTGGAAATTGACTGCTTTGTTGACTCTGATCCGTGTATATCTTCCACGAGAGTAGATTTTGAGATCTTATGTTGGAGCGGAAGGAAGATTTTTGTCGAAACATAAATAAAATTTTAACAACTTAAAAGTTAGGTTTGTTTTGAAAGAGCAAAGCACTATCGCGGTGTCCGATGAGTTTTTAAATAACCTTTAACTATATATACGATCATTACGAGCATCTTATTTCAAACTATTATATGTACATATTTTAATTAAGAAGAAATTAAATGTTCTGTATATTATTTTATAGGTGTCGAGTGGCTTACCGCTCGGTGCGATTGACTCGCGATCTGTAGATCCGAGTTTAACCCCACCTGCGTCCACTTGCGATTTTTTCACGTGTAAGGAGCCGAAAAATTGCTCCATCTGGTGATTAAAGAGATCTGTAATCACCAGCGCCGTTCGAATCGATGACATCGATGTACGTTTCTTCGCAATCATAGCAACTTATTTTATAAACTACGTTATTTTTTGATAAGTAGGATGAGGATCTTTATGAACCTTGATATATTTTTGTCGTAATATTTCAAATCAAGAGAGATGAAATTAGATTTGATGGTGTTTTTTTTGTACTGAAGAAGACCCAAAACGAAGGTTGAACCGTATACGTTATACTAATTTATTAAATTGTATAATTCACACACTTACATCCTGTGCTTGCTCTTATATAGGTATCACTTTATTATATTCAGATTAAAAGAATATTTCTTTGATATTTATTTTAAATACTAGATTCATAAATTTCGCCAATTTGATTAAATTCGAAGTATAATTTCCCTTGTAATGGCATGTATATTACCTTTTTCCATTGCTGCGTTTCTTAATTCATTTGTAAGTTTGATTAGAAATAAAACTTTCCAACTTTTTGCTATAGGAGTACAGTTACTATGTACCCGTATTTGCAATATGAGCAATTTATTTTTAAGGAAAGATTGTATGACTTTTAATTTGATGCAATTTAATTTAATTTAATTTGATGATTTTGAGAAGTTTGGTCATTTAAGAAATGTATACACATTTAAGGATTAAATGTATAAAAGTGAAACGAAACAGTAGTATTTCTAAAAAATATTATGTAATTAAAAGAATATATATTACGTTATACATACATAGTCTGAACACTTTTGTGTTTTCCTGCGGAATTTAATTAGGGAATCGTTAATTACCACGATCAAAATTGATGACTCCTCGATATTTTCTGGCGTAAATGAATTGGTTGTTGAAAGTGCAGTTTCTCGCGTTTTTTCTTTTCCGCAGCATATTCAAATATCACAGAAACTTTTTAATGCTCTTTAAGAAATAATTATCCTTAGGCATCATAATTTATATCAACTTTTTCTTAAGTCAATCTTCAGTGAAGCTTTAAACACCTTTAACTTTTTTTAATTAAAGCCATGGATATATATACATATACTTTATTTATATACTAATTCTTATAGGTCAAGTTTTGAGTAAAATCTTGTTTTAAATTATTGTGCGACAAATATATTTTGTAAATATAATATTGATAATGTTCTTGAAGATTTACTCATCACGATATAAAGACGCGAGCAATCCAGAGCACCATGTCCAAAATTGGAACGTAAGACGTACGTGTAAAAGACGTCATTAAGATACCTTTTAGAACATCGATAAGACGTCTTAAAGATGTTTTTAAGATATCTTATGTCTCTTTTTGGATTTGTGCGTTAATTGTCTAAGAACGTATTTTGTTACAAAGCCGGATAGTTCGTTTGCTACAAAGTGAATTGCAATTGATCTTGTTTAATTGGCAATTCGTCGCATTCAATATATTGTTCTTTCTATTATAATTCTCGCGACCAGCATTATCATCGCTCATTGTTCTTGGCGACCTTATTTCGCTGCTTCTTGTTACTTCCGCTCTATCGCGTCGTTTCTTATTCTCTAAGCAAAGATCCTGTTCGTTTATAGGCGAGTTATTAACCGGAAACTATAGGAGCTTCTCCTTAGTTACCAGAATCTTCTCCACAAAACAACAAGGAACAGTTTGCAGAGGCAATCTTCGTAAAATCTACTGCGTGTAAAATGTAATATGGCGAGATGCATGAAGATGCAAGTTACTTTTCAATTATGATTGTTTAATTAAGTATTTCATGAGAATCTCTTTCGTTGAATTTTATAAAATACACAGACTTAATTCATATCGATTGTAAATTTTTTTGAAACTTTTTTTAGACTTTAAATAAGTTAAAATTGCTTAATTTATTTTATGTTAAACATTTTAACTTCCTTCTTCCTTTTTTCCTCTTTATATAACATGCTGGACAGATAATCATTCTACAAAAATTATGTGAAATAATAAAATAAAAAAAAATATAATAAATTATTTTTAATTTTTATATTAAAAAGCAAGATACAAAATATTAAAAAATTGGTATAGACACATGCAATATATTGGAAACTAATTTTAACGTATTGCTGATATCGAAATCTCTCTCATTCTCACAACATTGGCTCTAAAATATTGAAAATTCAAATACTGAATGTGACGGCAATAATATCTAAAATATGTATTGACGTAAAAACTCGACGCAATAACCGTAAAACACATTTGAGACTATTAAAAGCGTGACATTAACTTATAAGCATATTTATCGTTGCTTGAAAAATGAATAATAATCTCTCAATTGAATGTTCATTGAATTGTAAATTTCATAAGCATTAATTCTTTATATTATAACGCAAATCTACTGATACAATAAAATTATCTTAATCCGAAAAATGCTGTTTAGCTCGTAATTAACAAATAAAAAGTAATTTTTTTCACACGGTAATAACTTTACATGTAATATAAATCTTTTTTTGATTTATTAATTTAATAAAAAATTATCATCTTTTATTTTTGGAATTTTTAATGAAAGTAAGATTTATAAAGTAAAAAAATTAAAGAGAAAAATTTGCACACGCCATGACCTGTCGCGTACAGATATGATCTGTTGTCGCTACACTCGTGTATTGCCTGCTGTTTACACAAAAATAGGTCTTCCCACATCTGGTGATTATCCACGATTACGTTTCCCGATTCGTTACATGGTTTCATCGAACTACTCATATATCGTGCGCGAGAGCGAGCGATCGAGCGAGAGAGAGAGAGAGAGAGAGAGAGAGAAGAGAGAGAGAAATATTTGTTGATTTTCAATACGAGCCACGCACGTTATTGCTATATACTGATACTCTTTGTTTGATCTGTCATTTTCGAGATACGATTAAATAGCACTGACACGCAGCAATCATGAAAAAAATGTAGCGATTCGTAAATGAGAGATATTTGAAAGCTCAAAAGCGAATGTGGTGTACCCTACACATTTGAAACACAAATATACTTTCAGACATGCAATTATTGTGAAATAATTGCGCGTTTATCGTTTGTATCGGAATCATCATTTTGGAATATAAAACTGATCACAAAAAGAACTTATAGTAATTATTAAAACTATCAGGAGACGCGGTAGTGTCTCCGGCTATGTTCAAAAAAGTATAAACTTATCGGGGAACGAATATTTATTTCTCCATTGAACTTTAAAGGTTGATTTTTTAATTACTATATGGTGTGTGAATTCTAAGGGGGAGGGATAAATAAATTTAATATTAATTTAATTTCAATCTGTAAAAGATATGTAAAACACAATCCAACGTTTATGATAATAAAAACTTACATTAGTGCTAAAAATTTGACAAGTATGTAATAATATTTTCAGATTTTTATGCAGTTGAAGACAGTATAAAAATCTGCATTAAAGTTTGAAAATTATAGATTGTGAACAAAGCATGACATATTGCCAACAGTTATAAACGATACATTTGTGAATATTTACAGTACATATACATTGCATTTTCATCTGATAAAATTAACATGGTACGTGATATTCTCTATTTTGCTTTAAGGAACGAACATCCTGAGTCGAATATATGACCTAAATACACAGTTCGCATTCTATCTGTATAAACTGAGAAACGGTTAACAAATGCCTAGTCGGCGAACAAATATCGTGAGTTCTAAATAAGCGTTTTCTGTAGAATGCGATACTCGACCAGATAGGGCATCTTTCATACTACGACATCATCATTATCGTGAAGTCAATGGATTTTTATATTTATCTCTTCGCCATTTGCGGAAGCTTTAAGGCCTCCCTACACGGTCAGTGATACTGAGTCAGTATTACTAATCAATATTACTGACAGTATGTATTAGTTTTTACAATCTTATACGATCAGGTATTATTAATAATATTTCACTTCAGTTTGACATGATTTGACGTATATTATTATCTATGGCGACATGGATCTTAAGGAAAAAGCATGTATTTTTAAATCCAAATCATTGTCAGTATTCTACGTCAGTCATTAATATTAACCACATACATAATCAATAATATTGTCAATATTCGTTGATACTGACAGTATTACTGATCGTGTACAGAGGCCTTTAGAAATATACACGCTTATATACGCGCCAAGTCAATCGAGGGTGTACGTTTGCACGCAAAAATCGCAGAAGCGCCTTAGCAAGTTGTTTTTTGAAACACTTGAATTCTAGTACATGAAAAAAAAAAATTAAAGTTGTTTTTTTTATAAATTAAAACTTGTGAAAATATTAATTTTATATTATTATTTTCTAAAAAATGAAAACACAAAATTAATCAAATAAAATTTTTTGTTTCTTGTTAAATATTTTATAAAATATCTTGTTATAAAATCTTAATTTGGACAAAAGATTAAATTCTAAGAAGACGCAGAATTTTATAATATTAACATAATCCTGTATATAATCCTTATTAAAAAATTTTGTATGATAACACGTTATTATATGTACATATAAAACTGATCATCATTTATTGCTCACGTTTCTTATACTATGTGGATATAATACAATAGAGGAAAAAACTTTGAAATTAATCTCTTCGAAAGTATTAGTCGTAGAAATAAAGTAAAAGTATAATTATCAAAATTAATAAGTAAGAAGAGAGAGCGTGATATCGATCTCTTTTTTTCTCTCGTAAGTCCATGGTCGGATTACATATGGGAACGCCCTACTCGTTCGCGTTTCTAAAGCTCTTTCTAGGTTTCCGATAACACCCTAAGAATACGGCACTAAACTTTAGAGTTGTTTCCCTGCTGATTTGGATCTCCACGGCCTAGAGTCTTCGAACATGCGCGCGTAATTTCTCTTGATCATTCTGTATAACCTCTCTAGAAGGGTGACGTCGCACGCAGATTTCCATTCGCAGATAACGATCTCATTGTCGATTCGGTGTGTCCACCCGAATGATTGTATCAGAACGCGAAGTGAACGTGAAATCACGCGATAGCGACAATTTGTGGATACGCCCGATATAATCGGACCGGGTTATTCCTGTGGCCCCAATGAGAATTAAGAGTCCTCAAAGAAAGAAAAATCGTGACATATAAATTAAAAATATTTTTTAAAACAAATGTCAATTTATAATATTATCGCTTTCGATTTTGATCCTTGCTTCATACGGATATTAAAAAATGCATGAATTAAGCAAATAGAAGTTAGAATAAAATGTATGAAAATGCAATTCGTGTATTCAATTTTTTAAATTGCATAACTAAATTATAAATATAACATTAAATTATATTATAAATGAATAACCATGATGATATGCTAATTTTTATAATGTATCTTAATCTCTACATTAATGTATTACTTAATTAATTTTTATGAGACCTTATTTATATATCAAACTTATGATTTGGCATGTAAATCAATTGCATACAAAAATGTTTCGTGTTACGTGTTGATAACGGATACAATAGAGAATTGCATTCGCGCTTGTAACATTCATTAGATATCTTCCCTATTATTGTGACGAGAAACGACAATAGTTTCGAGACACTCAACGTATTCCGGATCTTATTATTTTCGTTGAAAGTCAAAAAGCTTCAACTATATGGAACGTTATTTTACCTTTAGTAACTATAGACTGCTTTTTCGCTTTTATCGCGTTGAAGCACCTGATTACGTTATCTTCTACGTTCGAGAGCTGAGTTTCGTAGACGAATAACATCGCGACAAGAGATGCTTGTAACATTTATTTTCAAACGATTTCTCGAACATATTACAGCTGAACGAGATATTTCCTTAAATGCTTACATGTATCTTGATAATATATCACATTCAATAGTAGGTTATACGCGTTGAATGCTAAATTCACAAACGCACATCATAAGTGATTAACGTGAAAGCCGGTGAAAATCGTGTGAATTGCTTAATACTCGTTTTGCACGACGCGTTCGTGGCCGTAGCCCTGATTCGATTGACGCACGCATTCTTGCGAATAACACAGATTAAAACGCATTCCGACTTTTGCACGCCCTTTTCTGATTCACACTGATATTTGCGTACTTCATATACATGGCCGCCTCCACACATGTGTGGCGCCTGCCTGTACACATGAATGCACACATATGCATGCACCTACATGGCGCCGTGGTTTCACGAGCGGCTGACCACACCATGCCATCCTGTCTCTCTATTTTCTCGCTCTTCCCGTCTGCTCGAGTATATACCTGAATACGCATATCGTGCGCGTAAAGGCGAGTCTGATGTATCACGACATTGTCAATGTAGATTGAATTTGTAAAAAGTTATTTTCTTATTTTCAAAATTTCAATCTAATTAATAGTTTGATTTTTGGACTACCAAACGTCAGTAAGCGACCACCAAACGAATGCTTACGGTCATTATTGCATTTGCAGTCGAGTTTTAGAAATGGGGGGGCTAACTTCATGCGCGTTCTTCTTTTTTTGACATTTCTCATTATATCTTTGACTACCAAACGTCCGGAATGGATTACCAAACACCACCAAACGACCACCAAACGAATGGTAGGTCATTTTTAGATTTGCAATAGTGGGGGGCCAACTTCACATAGCCTCAGATAGTGACCGAAACGTTTATATTAATTAATTTAAAAATATATGACTTAGTAAACAACATCCTGCGTTTGGAGTAAATTAAAAATTATTTTAAATTATTTGTATACATTTTTTATCATACTTTAATTCTATCATACTTTCCAATAATTTATAATGCTTGCTCAGTGAACGATGACAGGGAACATCGTTGTAAAAGCAAGAATGCTACATTGGCGCATACACACGGTTGTACGAGCCTAACATCGGGATCAATCCTTTGATGTAGGTAACTATGCTACACGTGGCTGTGAAATTAGCAAATTAGTAAGCGACTAGATTTACGAACGTTCGTCACGATTAGACATATTAGGTTCTCTGTTTGCTGCTGCCATCAATTTATTGATCAAATTATTCTTCATGTCGATTGAAATTAACGTTTGCTATTCTAATGAATAGTACATTTTACATTTAACTGCACAAAAGAATGAATTGCGTATAAATGTATGTATGAGTATTTACAAATTAATGTATGGAGTATATAATAAACAGAATATATAGTACATTAATTAATTACATAATGTTTGTTATCTCCTCAATATGTATTTGATATTAATTTACAGATATATCTCCTACATAAATTGATTAAACGCAATTAATTTAATGTATTTAAATGTAGGACGTTGTGTAAGGGTGAGAAATTCTCTACGCGAAGCAGTTGTTATAATATACTATAAACACATAAATATAAATGTAAAGTTTTGATTTGCGCAAAAATTTCCTGTTACTTTTGAATTTTGTGCCAGCGCAATTATCGATTCTGTCAACTTTTATATAGGAGAAAACTGACTGATAAGACTTTGCTCGAAAAACTTCGGTGAAGGTAATTAAGAATTTTCTTTGCTCCTCGTTAAGAGTTGAATGAAAGGGCAATCTTGGGGCTCTCTGTTTTGGCGTGTTTCGAGCGTATATGCGCGTAAGAGGAAGGAAGGCTCAACCCTAAATCGGGTTTCCAGGCAGTCATAATAGATTTTACCCTAGGGATTCAGCAGCGTTGGCATACTAATTAGTGTAGTTCGGTTACTGTACTTCAAGTAGCATGTGGAAATTTCGTTTTGCAAGCGTTTTGAAAGTCTAAATGATTCGGGAAATCGACATCGAATCGCGCGCAACAATTTGCTTACATATACCTACCATCGTGCGCATAAATAATGTCATTTGAGACAACGACTTTATATATTTACATCGTTCATTTAATACTCCGCGAATAATTCAACGTCACCGATGCGGATTTGGTGTTATTTCCGTTATGTCAATATATTTACCGAAATATACCTACATATTATCGCGAGACTACTTTTGTACATCGGAACAGTCAAAATGTTCTTAACTAATAAGTGATGTAGTTGAAAACCGAAATGAAGTTGCGATATGAAAACATATATTTAAATATATCCAAATATATATTTTATTTTATACAAGGAAATTTTTTATTAATTCGAAAAAAAAATTGTTTGCCTCTAATTTAACTATTCAGAGCGAACATAAATAAAATTATTATATAATGTATACGTAAATACATTTTATGTCTATGTTATATGGTAATTATTATTATTTACATCTAATATGTATCTCTAATAGAAATCTAAATAAAATCGTTAAAGAACATTGCAAGATCTTCTTTATCTTTATAGAAATCAAGAAGAGGAATATTAGTTTTAAAATAAATATTTAATAAAATATTTATTTGTTGATTACTATTTTACTATTAATTACTAATTTTACTGTTTTTACTAATATTTATATCTTAAAAAAAGAATATTTACATCATTAATATGCAGAGGTAATACTGAACTTTTTCGCCGAAAGCCTTAATCTCTCGAAAGAAAAGAACTGGCATTTTTATTTCAACATCTATATGTATACACTTGTAACGTTGTAACACGCCCCTGTTGCATCTGACCCGGTCTCACACTGTTGCTCTCTTCTGTGTAAAACGCGTGCGCGAAACGGCCGATGGATTTGCGCTGCATCACGGAGTAACGTCTGTTCAGGTTATCATGATATATTCCAGACTGTCGGATGAATGAAAAAGCTCCGCTTTGAAATTTTCACATCGCCGTTATTGTTAGCATTTCACCTGTATACTTCGTTCTAGCATGGTACATAAAACGCATCAGTAGAGAGTCGCATTATTATTCTCGAGACATTGACCTTTATCAATCGAAATTTGACGTTATATTTTCTAGTTCTTTAACGCGTAATATGAAACATGTCGCCGTTGAAAGTTCACAAATTAAAATTGTGACATTTTTTGTGATGTAGACAAGGAATAAGATTTTTTATTTTTTATTTACTGCGGTGTTTTTTGTCTATAATCGTTCGCAAATAGTCGCCCCAAAATTTTTGTTGCGAAAGAGTCGCTTTCGAAACGATCGTTTCAGAATACGCAGCGCAATACATGAGTTCAAATCTAGATTCATTCGTGTTACGTCAACCGATGATGGCTTTGATGAAAATCGGAAACGAAAATCGCATCACGGTGCGATGTTGAAACTTTCATTTCATGCATGTTGGAGAGGGGAGAGAATGCGAGAGATATGCGAGGGAATTTTTTCTATGGAACCAGTATATATGTTTAATAAAATAGTGCAAATAAAATATTTGGAAAATAAAAATATTGTTTCGCAGCGGATATATCGACATCAACCATTCGCTGGCGGATTGGTCCGAACTTTCGCTGAATTTTGCCACGAGACAAAACTGAAGCGGGTATCAATAGCAATTTTTACGGTTTTGTGACTTTGTGAGCCATTCGTGTGAGTCGCGTGTACCGAGAATGTGTAAACGTGATTTCGCGAATTCAGATTTAAGATGTGACTGGACGTATCTTTATTTCAAAATATAATTCTGAAAATATATTAAAAAACTAATAACATTTTATTACACATGTACATATATACATATGTTGCATGTACGTTAATGTATTATTCATTTACATCTCTGCTTTAGTAGTGAATTGGAAATGACATTGATATCTTTGTCATTTTGGCTCTACGTGTGATAATTGCATCACGTCGAGAGTGTCTGCACATAATTATTATAGTTATATTAATTATCATTGGCGCTATAACTAAAACAACAATTGTAATTTTGCATCATTACAGGCGATTTTGCTTTATATTTATTTTATGCTCTATCATATATTCTTTCTTTCTTAGGAGCATAGTGTTTCAAAATAAGACAACCTAGTTATACCGACATCATTTTATGCTTTTTCTTCATTAAAATATATATGTCTAGTTTTTCCCTCTGGCATATTAACGAATTAATTCGTTACCTTACACATGCGAATTGGTTTTTCCCTTCAGCATAATTTATTACAAGTGAATAGTTTTGTATTACAGAGAAACACGTAATGCCGAAGGGGAAAAATTATCGGCGAATTCTAGAAATAAAAATGTCGATATGTATAAACGCAGATTTAAATATCGGTTTCCTTACATGTTCTGAAAATCTCAAGAGTCTTTGTTCTGTCTAGAAGAGAAAGAAAATAGTTTGTTTCAAACATTATAGAATATAATAAATATTCTCACACAAAAAAAAAGCTTGATATATATTTATTACATGAAAGTAATTTCAATTTTTTAATTAACACTAACCCAAGAGGGATTTCAATTCTATTGTTTATCCAATGATGATGATAAGGCGAGGGAGTGTCACGTGGAAATGGGTCTTTGTTCGTATAAGGATAACATTTTGCGAGGTGCGTCAGGTGCTATGCCCACGGGAGAACCTGTGGCTCACAGAAGGTCGGTCGAACTAAGGGGTAAGGACGAAGGGAGCGAACGAGGTGGCCGCCGCCGCCGCCGCCGCCGCCGACGGGCTCGATGATGCAGCCTAGGTAGAAAGACAGGGAGAGCGAGCAGGGGTGGCTATATATAGTAGCGCGCCCCGGGCATCGATCCGTGCTGGGAGTCCGGATTCGGCACTGTTCACTCGCTCGCTCCGCGGCTCGACGTCTCAACCCGAGATACGCGCGAGAGTACTTCCGGTGTTCTGGTTGTTATACTGTTCGTGCTATCATGACATTCGATCGAAAGTCTTATATTGTCGAACTAACACTAACTTTTTACATTTAAATTTCGCATTTATGTGTATGTGTGCGTGCGCGTATACACACACACATACACACTCAAATATGCTATATAGATATGTATATATAAATATATACGTATAATTTTATAATGTACTGTATTGTATAATGTCGCGATATTATATACAGTAGGTACAGTTGCGTCGGTCATTTTAACTATAAAATCGCAAAAGCCCTTTTTATCATTTATGCAACAACAAATAAAAGTTCTAAAATATGTAAAATTGTTATAGTTACGGTACTTTTTCCAAGCATGTTATTAATTAAATGAAAATAAATGAAACTGAAAATGCTTATGAAAAAATGCATACATATGCAGTTATAATATTTTCCTTTGAAGCTGTCGACATTAAATTATGTTACTTCTTTAACATGTACATTTTGTTATATGTTATTCATACATTAATTATATATTTTTTATTTAATTAAATATATTTTATTTATTTATGTACTCATCTATATTTGTTTCAAGATGATAAAAAAGATGCATAATTAATAGTATTAGATAGTTGAGATAGAGAATAAATGATATATTTTCTGATCAACTTTGTGTCGATCCTTCCTTAACGAACATTTAATTAAACGTTAACTCTATTTGTAATTTTTGATACTAAATATATAACTCTCACCTTAATTTGAAAACAGGAGACTTTGTGAGTATGCGTTTTATTAGTAGTAGCAGTCCGTGAGTAATCAAATGCCACGTTGGCTGGACTAAAGCTTGTCGAGAATGGTGCTTAAATACGAAACAATTTCATAAGCTTCGTATGTCGTGAAATTCTTGCGGTTCATACACAGAATGTTGATTAAAAACATGCCATCGCTCTGTTACTTTACAGATTGCATCCTTCGTTTATTTACCGTCTATATAATTTTCGTTGGAATTTATCCAATATGAATAATGGTGCTTTCTACGAAAAGTTTGCACGACAATATGAATTAATCATCACTCTTAATGACACGGACTCTGTCTAGATGTATTTTTAAATATAAAATAGTATAAGAGTGAGTAAAATTGTAAAAGTTAATCAGAATGATAATGAAAACGCGGCTAAGTAAGCGAATGTTTGCGAGCTTATGGAAATGTAATGAAATAAGCGGTAAGCAGGCCTGAATACAAGCACGGTTTTATCGAGATTTTCTGTTTCCCGTGCGTGACACAATCTACCTTCGCAGTCACGTGCCGTTTATTAAAATTCCATCTGAGTGCTTTTGTGCAGCTTTTTGAAACATCAAACGCTTCATTTCATTCGAGAGAGGACTTAGAATTTTGAAAGTGAGTACAAAGCCTTACCACTTAGTATTTCGGCTGGTATTAAAAGTTATTGAACAATTTTAATTTAATTTGAAAGTCCTCTTTATCATCGTACTTTGATTTCTATATCTGCATAATTAAAAGGCATTTGGTTTTGAAATATTGAAATATTCTTTTGATCTATAAGAATGCACGAATACTACGTAAACGCTCTATTCAAAATATTTAGTATCCTTACAAAAATCCAATTTAATATTGGAAATTACTTCGAGTATTAAAAGCATTGAACAACAACAAATAATTAATTACTACTTTTTTATATAAAATTTCTATAAGAATAGCATTTAATTAAAATACCTGTTTTGAATTTGGTTGAGAGAGAGAGAGAGAGAGAGAGAGAGAGAGAGAGATATTGGATTTTCAATACGCTACGATTTGATTAGAAATATTTATTGTGGTTAGAGTTTTAAATAAATCAAAAAATTAGTTATTTGCTTTTAAGTATTGAATATAACTATGCTTTTTCTGGCTCATTCCGAATTCCTTAACTATTTATGACATGATTTTGTTCTCGAGTTATTTTTAATATTTATATAGTAGTTAGTTTTTTTCATCAAAAAAACAAATATTTTTTATTAAAATATTAAATTACCTGAATTTTTATAAAAATTACTTTGTATTAAAAATACCGCTCCTAGAATGGCGAAAGAATATCGTAAATTTGTAATTAATTTACAGGTCACTTTTATTCATTTGATATGATCAAATTGCGCTTATTTCTCTTTACTTATTTACGATGTACGTTTTATTGTGCGAAGAGACAAGAAACGCGAGAGAATCTCTGCAGACCTTTATTGCACTGTAGTACAATTGAGGGATGTAGCATAGTGCAGATTGCCTCCGGCAATTGGGTTTTACCGTGAACTCGTGACTTGTTGCACTTGCGAGGGATACAGTCGTATGAATGCTGCGGCGTCCGTAGTTATTGGTGTCGCGCACTATCTGTTGTATGAGCTACAAATTAATATCGACGTACAATGCATTTTACTTTACAACAATCATATAATAACAATTCTAGATATTAATTAGTGAAGTTAAAAATTTTATTTAAATCTAATTTCTTTCGCGAATGTAAGCGAATGATAAGCAATTTATTTAAGTAAAAGTACGCTAATCTAATTATAATTATATTTGTTTTAGCAAACTCTAATTTTTAATTTTAATTTTTTGTAGCTCATCCATATCTATTGATTGCTTAATTTTGTATCATATTATATATAGCAAAAAGATTTAATAAATATTTCAGATAGAATTGACAAAGACCACTAAATATTGAAAAAAAATGTATGAACTCATTGTTTTAGTATTAACATCGAGGGACAATATATAATGTTTCTTAACCAAAATTATATATATAATATAATTAATATTAAAAGCAAAAACCTAATTAAAATTGTATAGAATCTGATATTATATAAACATATTATATATATATATATATATATATATATATAATCAGCGTATTATATAAAATAGTTATTCATACGGAACATATAATATTTTTGCGAGTCTTTGGAACAAGAATCAATATAAGCTCTGTCAAGACAGTTTGCCGCAATATTGCTTGCTGCGTTCATAATTGCGACCGCGGTTATATGCTGTTTAGTCTAATTAGTAAGAACATGTCGATGCTTTTGATCGGAGAGTTGCTGCGATGCACCGAGCTTTCAGCATATACACACGTACATGTACACATACTCCGTTCGACTCCATTAGGTTCAATGAATTTAGGTGCGGACGTTTTAGCGAAGCATACAGCTATCTCTCGCGCGTGTTACTTGAGATTTACAAAAATTTACATACAAAAAAGATTTATGAAACATTTTAAAATGTCGTTTCGGTCTGCTTGTTTCGCAAACAATTTGCTTATTTTAAGCATTTTCTGCTCTCTGGGAGCAGAGCAAAATAAATCGAAATATTCTCATTGTATTTATTGTACAATTCACTTCATATTTTACTTTACAGTATTGTAGATACTGATAATATTTGTCTTGGAAAAACATAATAATTGCATTTTTACTTATCTAAACGAAATTGCTTAAATGAAAAAATATCGTAAAATAATATTGTGACAGATCATTTTTATGATTAAAAGCTCAATACGATAACTTGAAAAAGAAAAGAGAAGAGGATAATACTCTTAATTATATTTTTTTATTGCACATTACGTATCGGGAGATATATTAGTTTATCGAGTGTTTTATTTTAATTTATATTTATGGTTGGATTACAATGTTATACAAATTCCATAGTATAATTATTATTATTACTATACTACGTATAAACTTTCAACTTACTTGGATTATAGATTTAACATATATGTTAGAAGCAAGCTTTCGATAGACTAAGGAATTACGTGGTAATCCTCACACATTTGAATGTTATTCAGAAATTCTGTTGCGGTGTATCCTTGTCTTTTTAGAGAAGCAAGTGATATATGTATTGTTAAAAGGTTCTTTTCTTTCATCGAGAGTATCCTTTCTCAGTTCATAAAGAGAGAAGGAAGGCGGCATTAATTACTTACGACGCAATGCTCCTAGAAAAAGTTGTTCGCTCCTCGCTTTTCGAGAGCTTTTGAGAGAGAGAGAGAGATAGAGAAAGACAGGAAGGCATCTAAATTGAAATATGACCGTAATGCGTACTTGTCGATTATCTTTCCTCAGCAAATCTCTTGTGCAAATGGAGCTTTTATTTGCAGAGCAAAGCGTAAAACTTGTTTTTAGCTCTTCCGCGATGAAGCTTTAAAAATATCATTCCAATGAAACTATATTTCTCTTTTTATTCATACCTTTCTTGTAAAAATATAGAAAATTATATTATATTCCCCTGGTATTTTTTATCTCGTAAATAATTAATTTAAATTTTGAAATAACTTCTAGGAAATATTGTTGTTATAATATATATATTATATATACATATATATAATTATTATCACTTTTATAGAGAAGAAGAATCAACATACGTAAATATTGTTTGATTCCTAAGTCTTATGATATTAAAAGATTATAATAATTATAATAATTATGAGATCCATTGTTTTCTGTTGTCTTTAGAATTTACTTTTTTGGTTGGAATGTTATTAACGGACGAATTCAATAATAAGACATTGCCGGGGAAATTGCGAAATGAAGTAGTCTTCAAAGACTATCGCAGATTATCTCAATACGCAGATTATCTGCACACATATAGATAGGAATCTTATACGTACATATGCGTATACATATGAGGCTATGCGCGGAAGTCGTGGGTCGGGTTTCTGTGCTAAGAAGATTGCGGTTCTGGTGTCAGATTAATTAAATTAACTCGTGTAGCTAGGGCTCTAACGAGGTCGCGTTTCTTCGTTGCCATGATACATTGCAATTACCTACATTGTGGAAAATTCAACCGCACGTTCAAATTTTATTTACTCCTACGCAACTAGCAGTCGCACGTATACAGCACAAGGCAGAGTGAATTATTTTGAAAAACTTAACCTACTCGTATATTAACGAAGAACTTCACATTCTAAGATAATTTCAAGTTAATGCGAAATTTATTTAAAAATTATTTTTCTTTCATAATTTTAAAATTAGTATGGAATACTACTTTCGCTGCTCTATAATTTTAAAACTAATTTTTATTATAATATTACGCATCGAATTTGATATGTTAATATTATAATAGATGAGAAATATTTTAGTCTCTTTTGTTTCATTGTTTGATTTTCACATTGATTAGTTATTTATATTACATTAATCAGATTATATTTACAGGTACATTTTTATATAGTTATAATTACGCTCCTCGGATCATTATATAGAACACGTTTTAATGAAAGATGTCTTTGTTCCACAAAGCAGCTAGATCCTTTTGAGCAGCCTTAGTGATACGCCTTTGGTCCTTTGTGCATGTGTATACATTTCCTGCACGAAGGCACAACATATCCTGATCTTTGAAGCTATCATGTAGCTTGGCACGGGAACACGTTTTGTTCGGCCTCATTGCATGCTCGATAAAGTGGCCACCGGAATTCTCGTCAACTTGAAAGCATGCGTCACGTGTGCTTTGCGAGTTCGGAAACAATCGCGACAATTCTGGAAAGATGCATTCTCGGGACATACATTTTCGTTTTTTCGCCGAAAAAGTTAACGGAAATTAATTAATCTCACGATCATGTCGTTTCCGATTTTATGATTTATATCTCGTCATTTCTATTTACGTTTACTCCAACAAAGAGTGAATCATTAGAGCGAACTGATTTACATTTTAATGACCAGTATATATCGATCGAGCGAGCGCGTTGGATCTGAGTAGTATGTACGCTTACATAAATTCGAAGGATTAAACTCTTAGCAATATGGTAGCCACGCGGTGAAGCACACGAATATTTCACAGAGATGTTTTATAATGAAAAAGATTTTCGCGAATTATAAGCTTTTCAGATAAACGAATAATGAAATCTCTCGTTTCTCTATATAAATATATAATCAAAAGGATAAATAAATAATTAATTCACCATAGACTATTTGTTTAAATTTATTACACAAATAAATTACTAATTAATTACTTGCGCGTTAATACGAAACGAACGTTTGGTAGCTCTTCGTTTACCAAGAAGAAAATTTTATCCGATCCACTGTATTATTCACGAAAAGCAAGAGGGAATTACTTTTATTATTCAGATATTATACCGATAACATCTCTTCCATCTCTTTTTTACTTTTTTTTCTTGCTAAAACAGTATAGCGTAGTGTCTTAGTAAGAGGTAAACGCTCGTGACATTACAGACACCCTACCGGAGAGGAAAATTTGATATACCGTTCTTCCCCGAGGGATTGATTGGAAACCGAGGCTGCTCTCAAGGGTGATTTTTCGTAGTTTCTTTCCGGATGGATAGAATTCAAAATTGGAGGTTGAAACGATGATAGTGGTGTTACAGACGATGTTGCCTTGGAGGGTATGTTTTGCTATCGATAACGTTGACTTCGGTGTGCGTTGCTTATCGGAGCCCCACCGGCAGCGATCAATACCTATTTTATCAGTGGGCTTGCGGTCCGAGTACAGTCCCAATTATAATTTTGCATTACATTAATGTCATGTCATGAGATAATCACATCATCATAATATAATTGTAGACTCCGAAACCCTTATTGCATTTCAAAAATGGAAAAATGAACATACTTTCTAAAGATTATTATAATAGTTTAAAAAAACAAATTACAGCAGCTTTTTTAGAATGAGTTTTAAAATATTATATAAATGAGGAATTAAATTTTATTTATTCTTATCCAGTTTTTGGAATTTTTAGAAAAGCATGTATCAATTAGAAGAAATATGCAGGTGTCGACCCGAGTACTCCTCGTTTAATACGTTTAAATAATTTTTTAATTTTTCCGCTGGCACCGCACGTCAAAAGTATAATGCCTCTAAACAGCCAGTACTCGCGTCGAAACCTGCATATTTCTTCGGAACTATTGTAGTACTGTCGGAAAAAGTCGAAAAGTCGACCAGTACTGGCCGTTTAGGGGCACTTTACTCTTGACGTGCGGTGCCAGCGCGCGGATCGAAAAATTGTTTAAACATTAAAAATTGTTTAAGCAGTACTGTTATTAAAATTTCGGATTTTTAAAGTTGAGGTGCTAACTTCACAGAGACATAAAACTTTGTGTTGTACAAACTAAATATTGTACTTTGTAAAAATATTTAAAAATATATTATATATATATTCTTGATGTAAAGAAAATTACTTAATTTTCTTTGTAAAAGAGCAGTTTTTGTTTGCTCTCGATAATGTTAAACAATTTATAGTCGAGAGAAGTATTATCTTAACTTCATTATCATATTTGATTATTCAGCTCAGAGAAAGTAAATAAAACTAACGTATAGGCATTTTTTATATATGTAGATGTTGATTATTTACTAGCTATTGTGTGTGTGTGTGTGTGTGGGTGTGTGTGTGTGTGTGTGTGTGTGATGCACTAACTACTAATAGTTGGCGAAAAAACATTACCTAACTGCACTTTAGGTGAAGGTTTCTTTTGCCTACAAATTGATTACCTACAGCACCGTGTGTCTATATCTCATTTGCCTACAGATCGATTGTCTACATGCAATTTTGTGCAGAAATAAAAATTTCAAAAACGAAGTCACATTTGCCTATGTATATTATATGCATATAGATAAAATTCTGAATTCAATCAATTCATTTTACGTTGAATCCTCTATAGTTTATACGAATGTCATTTCGATTAGACGTCGGCTTGCACGATGCAAAAACGAAGTCTTTCAGAGATATTTACGTGCGGGAGCTGGTGGTTAATTACTATCGATTTCCCGGGCCGTTATGTGCAAACCCCTTGCGATGACCTCGCGGTCCACCTGTTGCTAGGCGCGGAATTGTTAGCTTGTTACCTTTTACAATCCTTTGTGTTGCATCGAAGAATCGAGATCAATATAACCGATGGATTTGAGATGGAGAAAATAAATTTAAGTACAAAGATTTTTATATTATTGAGGAGAAAGTGGTTAACATAATAATTACGAAAGAAAATAGATACTGTATTGAAAATAAGATCTACACATTTTATACAGAACTACAATAGAGAAATACATTTTGTACTGAAAAATGATTAGTTAAAATAAAAATTCCAAATAAATTTTTAGAATTATACAAGTATTTTATTTAACAAAATCTCGGGAATTATTTTTTTAAAAGTTCTTCCTTTCTTTCCATTTTTGAAATATTTTCTATCTCTAACATATTTTTGGTCACATATCTAAGTATCTTTAATTTTCTGAACAAAAGAATTTATTTTTTGATTATACTTTGAAAATAATAAAAAAAACGGAAAAATGGAGGTCAGTGGACATTTTTATAGGTAAGATATTCTTATTGTCAGCAGCTTCTGTCTAAAAAAATGCAAAGAATTTTTGTTAACGAAGTCACCTTAATGAGAGCTGATCTGAGAGGATTCCATAATATTCGCAACCACGAAATGCAGATCATTAACGATAATGGTTTCGTCGCGAATTAGTAGATAATCTGGATTATATGGTTAACATTAAGTACTTTGGCGTTTTCGAGTGTCTTTTACCAAATTATGTTATGTCAAATAAATTTACATATCTAATCATTCAATCAATTTTTATATCTATTTATCATTTCCGTTATCCGTTCTAAAATTAGCATTTTTTTATAAATATTATAACAAAGGTATATAAGAATAACGGAAAAAATGAAAGAACGATTATTTAAGATTTATTATTTTGTAAGTACTACAAACACAGATAATTCTCACAAATTCTTTTTAATTATAAGAAAACTTTTTATCTGATACAATTTATGAAAATAATCGAATTAAAAAATTGGACAGATTTTTACATCTGTTTTTATGAAATACCGCAAGTGATATATGTTACTTTATCTATCGAGCTATTAACTTTATTATACCTGTCGATCTTTATCTCTGTAATATAATCATAATTAGGGCATTCTATCGTTTTCTTTTATCGCGAAGTTCAGTTGACGTGAAAATCTTTTTATTATATATATTTTCTATAACGTGTGTAATTACATAAATTATTGCACCTTCCAGCTTCCTCGATCATACCGATATTCCACTTTCTAATCTTTTGCAAGCTGTTCCGCTGCTCGCAAAATTTTTAACGAGCTCTTTTTATTGCGCAGATATATTGATGTTAATACTGTAAACTTCTGCAGTAAAAGACACGATAAGATAAGAGTTACTTAGGACTCATATACACGCAAAGGACGTTCGCAGTACTTTATAGACGAGATATTCTGAAAGGCAACTCTAGACTCTTTACGCAAGCTTTAAATATTCATTTTAAGTTAACTCATTATTAATAAATATTATTTAATTTAAAATTTATTTAATTAAATGTCAGTTACACACA